>NW_021704665.1:0-11849 GCF_003719485.1 Trypanosoma conorhini | reverse complement strand
AAAGAAAGCGTTTTTTGTGGGCGTTTTTAGGGGAGCGGGGGGGTCTCACAAACTCCGCTTGCGTGTGTAAATTTCTTTTTCTCGTTATTGTTACTAAACACAGGAAGAGGCGGTGAGGGCATAAGTCAGGCAGCCAAAATGAGGAGACGAAAAAAAAAAAACAAGACAACAACAACAACAACGAAACAGGCACATATTAAAAAAAACACACACACAAAGAAAAAGCCATAACAAAATAACTTGAAGAGGGGGTGAAGAAGAACAAAATATGAGAAAAAAGGCTGAAATGGGGGGGCGAAAAAGAAAAAGAAAAGAAAAGGAAATAAACAGAGCAAAAGTGGCAATTATTATTATTATTATTATTCCTCCTTCGCTTCACCCCCGCCGTCGCTCCTTTGGGTGGTGGGACGTTTATTGGGAAAAAGAAGCGTGGGAGAGAGAGGGTAATAGATAAGAAAAGAAAAGAACGGGGGTGGGAGCAAAGCCTCTGTTTTTTTTTTTCCGGTATTGTGTATGGTTGTGTGCTGATGGTGCCCCATTTTGTCTTCTTTTTTCTACGCAGAACAAAAAAAAGGAAAAAAAATGCATTCTAATTTTTTTTATTCGATATTTTGCCCTTTACGCCTGTTGTGGTTTTATTATATATTGAGATATATAATTATCTCTTCCTCATATATATATATATATATAAACTGGACGCATACACAGTTGGTGGGGGGTCGAATTTGGCGGCTTTTCTCCTCCCCGCATATGCCGACTGTCACAACATCTGAGCCACTTGCTGCGGACCGCTGCGGTGTACGTGTCACTGGCCTTCTCAGAAGGGACCGAAGAGAGAGGCAGGAAGACTGAAGGGAGAGGAAGGACAGAGGGGCTTTGGAAAGGTCGCTTCTACAGTGATAGTAATTGTCTCTAGCTTTCTTTTTTTTTCTTCTTCTTCTTTTTCCTCCTCACAATATCTCTCCATGCGATTTTGTTTTTGGAGCCACCTGGGCACCACCTGCCACGTGGGCCCCCGGTGACGCAGGGCACGTTTATCTTTTTTTTTGTGTGTTGTTGTTGTTTCCATTGAAGGGTTTTCTTTGATGCAAGCCGCTGCCGAGGGGTTGATGGAGTTGCGGCATAAGCGCGCGAGAGAGGAGAAGGAAGGCTGCGACAACGGCGGAGATGAGGAGGTGGAACTGGAAGAGGTGTTCGCCGGGCCGACGAGCATGGCAAAGCTTTTTTTAAAAGTCTCTCTAGACCCCTACGATAATTATGCGTCCGTGTGGCCACGCCCCGGCCCTGGTGTGGCGGACACTGTGCCGTATGCTGCAGTCGCCGACACCCTGGCCGATATCAGCGCCGAGAGCTCCCGGCTGGAGTGTATTAAATACCTCACTAATCTTCTTATTGCCGTGATGCAGCGCAGCCCAACGGACCTGGTTTCGGTTATTTACCTCGTGATCAACAAGCAGGGTCCCGCACACGAGGGTATTGAGCTTGGGGTGGGCGACGCACTGCTGGTGAAGGTAATCGCAGAGTGCTGCGGCCTCACCGAGGCACACGTCAAGGAGGCTTATAGACAAACGGGTGATTTAGCGGAAGTGGCTCAAGGCAAGAAACGAAAACAAGCCACTCTAATTAAACCTAAACGTCTCTCCGCAGCTGCGGTCTTTAAGGCGCTGCGTGACATTGCTCTTATGAGCGGCAAGGAGGCCGCACGACGGCGTGCCGATGTGATGAAGCGACTTCTCCGCGACGCCGTCGGGCCCGAGGTAAATCTTATTGTTCGGGCCTTGCAGCAGAAGATGCGTGTTGGGTTGGCAGAGTCGTCTGCGCTTGCAGCAATTGGTTACGCCTTTGCATTGAATCACATTGGAATTAAGGCGGTAGCGAAATACACCCCGGAGGAGTTGCAGCGAGAGTTGAATATGGGGTCTGTTAATTTTGCACGCATATACCACGAGGTGCCATGTCTTGAAATAGTTGTTGGGGCAGTGCTTCGGCATGGGTTTAACGTTATTGTTCCCTCCTCCCCAGAGGCGCAGGCTTACGCTGCAGAGCTGTCTATTCGCCCCGGCATTCCCGTGAAACCGCAGCTGGCACACCCCACAAGCGGGATAAATGTCATTTTGGACCGGCTTCAGGGCAAGACCTTTACGTCAGAGTACAAGTACGATGGTGAGCGGGCACAGCTTCACTACTCAAAAGAGACGGGCTATCGTATCTTCTCACGCAACGCCGAAGAACACACTGGGAAGTATCCGGACATCATCGCCATGTTGCCGCGCGTTTTTTCCGCGGAGACGGTGAAGTCTTTCATTATAGATTCAGAAGTGGTGGCTGTGGATGAGGCGACGGGAGCGCTGCAGGCGTTTCAGGTCCTCCAGCATCGCGGCCGAAAAAATGTGTCGTCTGGGAGTGTCACAATTCAAGTGTGCGTGTTCGCGTTTGATATTTTGTACTTTAATGGCGAACCACAGATGGCGAAGCCGCTATCCGAACGGCGACATATATTATACTCTCACTTTGTCCCTATTCACGCAAAGTTCCAGTTCGCTGAACATTTGGATAGCGCCAATGTGGAGGATATCCAGTCGTTCCTTGACCAGTCTATCAAAGACGGCTGTGAAGGACTTATGGTGAAGACGTTGGAGGAGGAGGCGACGTATGCGCCGGCGAAGCGTTCTCACTATTGGCTAAAGCTCAAGAAGGACTACATGGACGGCGTAACGGATACGCTGGATCTAGTGCCAATTGGAGCCTACTACGGAAAAGGAAAGCGGACAGGTGTATTCGGGGGATTCCTGCTTGCTTGCTACGATAGTGACAGCGACGAGTTCCAAAGCATCTGCAAAATTGGGACTGGATTTCAGGACGAGGAGTTGGAGAGCCTCACAAAAGTCCTGCGGTCATCCATCCTCATGGATCAGCCGCGGTATTATCGGGCAGAGGAAAAACCGGATGTCTGGTTAGAGGCCTCACAGGTATGGGAAGTGAAGGCTGCTGATCTTTCAATCTCTCCGGTTCACTACGCAGCATACGGACTTGTGGATGCGTCGAAAGGGATAGCACTGCGATTTCCGCGCTTCATGCGTGTGCGCGAGGACAAAAACGCGTCGGAGGCGACCACCGCCTCGCAGATTGCCCAAATGTACACTGCACAGTCGTTGTCTGTTAAAAAAGTACAAGATTGAGTCGGAGGGGGCAAATAGAGGAGATAGAGGGACAAGGTATATGGTGGGTAATGGGGATTTATAAGCATTCACACAGGGAGTAAGGCTTCACGGCATGTGTGGTGCGGTGTTCTTTCTTCTCCTTATCCTCCACTTTCTCTCTTTCCCTTGTTTTGTTTTCGTTTTTGTGCTATGCTGGTGTAATGCATCTTAATTTGGACCTCAAACTTTCTGAAAAATCTTTTTATTTTTATTTTTTCCTTCCGCTTCTCCCCCAGGTGGCACAGCGCGAGGGACAGGAGAGACGCCGCATGGGCGGGTCATTGCGCGTCTTGGCTGACCATGTGGCGTGTGATGAGGGACGGGAACAAAGTTTCTGGCGCTGGATACGGCGTAAGCGGCAGCGGTCACCCAGTGTGGACGAGGGCTGCAATGTGACGGCGACGAGGACACCTGATAACGAAGCTGAAAAGGCTGAGGACGCCGAGGCCCAAAGTTTGCTTCGGATGCAGGTGTTGGGTACGGACGGGGTGAGGTCGGTGCCGCTGGGTTGTTCCGTTTTGTGTGGCCCTTCTGTGGAGGACACGTACGGTTGTCACTATCACGTGTATCCTTCCACTTCCCCAGGTGCTGCTCATGGCACGGCGTTGTGTTGGTCCTTGCGGAGGTCGTCGTTAACCACTCACGCCTTGATGTGCCTTGGGCGTGTGGCAAACAGTTGCCGCAAGGACCTGGTTTTGTTTGATGAGGATGTTGGCATCTTGCTGTCGTACACAACGAGGCTGTGAAGGCGGTATGGCGTTTGGGCCGGGGGGGAGGAACAACAACAAAAAAGAGAAGGGCATACGTGGAGTGGATATTGGCGGAATTCGGTTTCTTTTTGCTTTTTTTTTCTCCACTCGCATGAAATGCGTATATGCGTTGAGTACTTTCCTCCTGTCGGAGTTTCTGCTTGCTTCTGTCGCCTGTGCCTCTCTGGCGGGGCGTACTTTGCTTTTCTTTCCCTTCTTTCTTTCTGGGCGTGGATATGGAACTGCCGTTGGATTATCGTTAGGTACCTTTGGTTTTTTTTTTAGTGGGTGCGGCTGTTGACGAAGTTGTGGAGGTTAGTCCTGGTCTAGCGCGAGGGAACTGCGGGGGAAAGGAATTAAGTAAAGCATGTCTGGTCTCACGATTGAGGAGCTGGAGCGACGACTGGATGGGCTTCAGAAGGTGAAGGTGTTTGACGAGAGAGTGAGGGGCGGCGTGGAGCGTCTGCTTGCGTCGACGCCTAATTTCGAGGAGGAGCGGGATCCCGAGACGAAGGTCCGGCTGCTTTTTTTGAGGTGCAAGGCGCTCACCCTGCTGCCGTCTTACTCCAGGGAGGCGGAGCAGGCCTGTGGTGCCGCGCTGAAGCTTCGCCACGATAGACCAGATCTGTGGGTACTCCTCAGTGAGTGTCTTGCTCGCCGCAATGCGACTCGCGAAGCATGTGATGCCTTGGACAACGCCCTGCACATTGATGCTCACAATGTAGAAGCCTTGTGCCAGTACAGCCGGCTTCTAAGAACGCTTTCCAGCGACTCCAAGCTGACACAGACGGAACGGCTACAACACTTGAATGACTCCGTGGCGCGTGGTAAGGCGGCGGCTGCTGCCTGCCCCACAAGTACGGACGCTTGGAACTGCTATTCAATTGCTTTGCTTTCGAAGGCTCTTTCAAGCGGTGTTGACATCGCTGGGGCGAAACAGGCCTTACAGGCTATGCGACAAGCTGCACGGCTCTCCCCAGAGGACCCTGATGTGCGGTTTAACAAGGGTGGCATTGAGGGCCTTTTGGGCCATTTTGGCAACGCGGCATGTGACTTCCTTGCAGCGTACGAGGCGGATAAAACGCGATTGAAAGGGACGAAGCAAATGCTCGAGAATCACCTCACCGTTCTTCGACGAGCAGAGTCACGCATACATACTGCACGCCAGGCAGGGAAGCGAAACTTCGCCTCGCTGCTTGCCAAGCTGCCCTCATCCCCTGATGCCGTAGCGGTAAAAAGTGTTTTGGAGGGTTCAGCCACGGCCCCATGTCGCGTAACTGTTGGGGCAGTGGATGTTCTAAGTGAACCGACAATGGAGCCGACGGTGCTGCTTGCAGCTGAGAAATCGGGCGAATTTTTATTACTTTTGCTTTACGGGTTAAGGCAAGGATCGGTGAAGGGCAACAATACCACCATTTCCTTGTCATTCCCAGACAGCACTCCGGTTCGTGTCACGCACGAGGTCCCCGATATTTCCTTCTTGGAGACTAGTGCCCACACGGCCACGTACACGCAGGTCTTTGTTGATCTCAAGACCACGCTCATTAATGGCCAGCCGGTTCCCTCGCGCATGCTTGTCTCCCCCACCCTCTTCTCGACCATGTTTGTGTGATTTTTGCCTTCGTACAAAAAGAGGTGATTCATCGCGGCATGGCTCTGCGAGGGTGGGAAGCTTGTTTGTGTCTCTCTGTTGATGCTTGACCGTGTAATATCTTTCTACTGGACGCAATAGAATTGCAACAGTGTCTTGTACTCTGCAGCAATTGCACACATTTATTATTATTTTTTTAGTTTTTATTTTTTTTTCTCTATCCTTTTTTTTTTTGGTTGCCCGGTCAGATTGTCTTGCATTTGTTTTCTTCGCGTCTTTAGGTACTGCATCAATCGGGTGGGTTAGCTGTGGTCGCAGGTTGATGGCGCGTCGCCTGCGGGTGCGGTTTACCGCAAAAGACGGGTACGGCTGTGGGCGCTGCAGCGCGTATCTTTGCGACAACGGCGACGTCATTTCGCGTGCCTTTCACGGCAAGCATGGCAAGGCGTACCTGGTGAGCCGCTGCTTTAACTACTACTTTGGACCCCAGGAGGAGAAGGAGCTGATAACGGGCTCACACATTGTGCGCGACGTCTTTTGCTCCTGCTGTGATCGCTATATTGGCTGGACGTACGACTTTGCCTATGTAGAGAAGGAGCGGTATAAAATCAATCGTTTTGTCTTGGAGCGTCAGCTTTTGCGTGCCATCAAGGCAGACGCAACGACGGGTTTGCCAGCTGCCGGCAACGCAAACCAGCAGTCTTGATAGTCCCAAATGTGTAAAAGCCCATTTTTTTTTGTTTCTGCACTTTTCTTTCCGTCGCGGCGCACTCCCGCTTTCCCAAATCCCCTAGTTCAGATGACACCCGCTCGGTTACAGTCGTACTTGCGTTAGTGGTATCCTCCTCACTTCAGTGCGTGGGGGTTCGGCCGTGTTGGGCACAGACACACAGAGAGACCTCTCCTCTTGAAGTCATTGTATGGCTTGGGAGAAGGAGTACTTGTGTCTTCACCGCCACGGCGTGCACTTGATCTCTCACTCGGTCTCCCAGGAGCTTTTTTTGCTTTTTTTTACCTTTGTTTCTTGTTTCTTGTGTGTGAGTGTGTCGGGAGGCGTGCGTCTGTGTTTCTTTTATATTAGTCGCCGTTGCTGTTATTATTATTATTATTATTTTCCCTCTTGTGTGGTCTCTCCGCTTGACTCACCTCCTGTCCGTTCGTTTTTGTTTTTATTTTGTTTTCTTCCCTCAACACCCCTTGCGGAGGGGGCATTGAGGAGGGTAGCGCAGTGTGTTCCACAGTAAAGCATGCCGAGGGCGCAGCTGGCAAGAGAGAAAAACATCAAAAGTCTGCTGGGGGTAGTCATCAGTGGTCGGTTTCGCATCGTTGAGTGTGTAGGCGGGGGCTCCTTTGGCGACGTATTCATGGGCGTAAATATTTATAGTGGCACACGCGTGGCCGTCAAGGTGGAGCCGTCCAAGAGGCACGGCCAGGTACTGACGGAGTACCGCACCTACAGAACGTTAAATGAGTGTGCACTGGCCGTGGGCATTCCGCAGGTGTACTTTGGAGGTAAGGTTGGGGACTACAACGTGGTGGTGATGGATTTACTGGGGCCCAACCTCGAGCAGGTTTTCAACCTCTGTGGCCGCAAGTTCGGAGTAAAGACAGTGTGCATGATAGGTATACAAATCTTTCAGCGAATGCAGAGTATGCACTGCATGAATTACATTCATAGAGACATTAAACCCGAAAATTTTGTTTTGGGTGTGAGGGAAAATTCGCAAATCGTGTACGTGATTGACCTGGGCCTGGCTAAGCGTTACCGGGATCCCCGCACGTTGCAGCATATTCCGTGGGAGAGCAACAAATCCCTCGCGGGTACAGTTCGCTACATGAGTATAAACACCCATCGGGGCATCGCGCAGACACGCAGGGATGACTTGGAATCGGTCATGTATCTTCTTTTTTATTTTCTCCGCGGGGGTCTGCCATGGCAGGGAATGAAGCACCAAGCAAATGACCACAACTACGAGGGTATTTGTGACATGAAGGTTCACATTACTCCTCATACCCTTGCCGAGGGGTATCCAAGGCAGTTTGCAACCCTTTTGGAATATACACGTTCTTTAAGGTTTGAAGAGACTCCGAGCTACTCTTTTTGTTTGCAGTTGCTAAACGACGTGCTTGCAGCACGCGGGGAGACTTTTGACTATCAGTATTCCTGGCTGGAGAACTTGGGCCTACGGCTGACGGAGGAGGCGAACGATGAAGAGACAGTGGAAGACGAGCCTCCGCCAGCGCCCGCCTCATCCACCGCACGGAGCAAGCACCGGTCAGCATCCACAAACGCGACACACTATCAGGGCACGAGTTACAAAGGGTATGAGGAGGACACATGAGTTGCTGAGTTCGGGGGGCGGAAGCTTTCGTGCAGAAGATGCGCGGGACGTACAACGTCAATCGCGGGGGTTATTCTTCATTAGCGTTGTATATCGGTTTATTCCTTTCTGTCTATTATATAAAGTACTTAACAAGGATAGTGCCCTCTCCCCGCAAAAGATTGGAGTTGTTGGCCCTCTTTGTGTCTTTTTTTCTCTCTCCGCATATATGTGCTTTTTCTGTGTTTTTTTCTTTCGTGTTATTATTATTATTATTATTGTTGTTTTTTTTTTGCTGACCTCGTTATTTGAGGTTGCGAAAGAGTTCCCTGTGCTTTGGCCCCATTCACTGCGTCTGAACTCACTGGCACACCTGCTGCTGCTTTTGTTGGTCTGTACCCCGTCCCTTTTCTCAGCTCCAATAAGTATATATATATACACACACATACATGCATGTATGTATTAATTAATGAATTATTATTATTTTTCCTTGCTTCTCTCTCTCACTCTCTCTCGGCTTGTGTGTGTGTGTGTGTATGTGTGGGTGGATGAGTTGTAGTTTCCTGTGTGCGTGTCTATAAAACAGCTGCCGTGCGGCTCGTCTTGAAGTCTAGAGGGGGCTTTTTAACATGCCCGCCGCTTGGAGCTCTCAGCTAGTTGAAGAGCTGCTCTTCCGGCAGTACATCAAGGGCGAGGATGTGTCCACGCTGCTTCCTCCCCCGCCGACTTTGGCGGCCGACCAGTACATGGAAAAGTACGAGCAGAGCACCAAGATGTTGTCTTCATACGTTCGGAACGGGCCGGCGGCGACGCTGTCGTCTCAGAATGTCAACACGGCGTCAAGGATTTACGGTGCCACGCCGGTAAAAGGGCAGACATCGTTTTCCCGGGCGGCAAACGCGGCCCCAGCCGCGGCAGGCCCTGCTGCGGATCCCAGGACGCAGGTGAACCGTACCCCCAACGGGAAGGAGCGTCCCTCACCGGTGGTGGACTCACCGATTCCGGCCCCACCCAACGCCGCGACACGGCAGGGGAACGCCCCCGCGCCTGCCCAAGCGAGGAAGAACCGGGTGGAGTGGCCCGCCTCTGTGCCCACCAACGCGTCTCTCAAGAGTTCAAGCCGCTCAAAAGTGGCGCATTTGACGGCAAGGCGTGTGGCGGCGCAAGAAACGGTGGATCCGGATCTTATCTTCGCCCAGAACCCCGGAGAGCTTCCTTTACATGCCATATTTGCGAAGTTTCCCAAGGCCCTCGATACCCTTGCGGCTATTCGTGGCGCCAGTGGGGACTGGCGGAACGACACTTTTTCTACAGAAGAAGAAAATCAATACAAACGTGACTTGGGCTTTGTGCATGTGGGACCAAGCCAGTGCGCCTTCAGTAGATCGAATCTCTTACACAAGTAAGGTTGAATATTCGTACGATCCCCCTTGTTTTTCCGTTCCTTCTTCGTTTTTTAAATTGTTCTTTGGGGTATTCCTCCTTAGATGGTTAGATGCTGTTTTTTTGTCACTTTCTGTTATATTGTCCCCTGTTATCTCACACGGATGATTTCGGCGATTTTTGCTGAGTGGGATGAACTCCCTTTCCCAGCGAAATGACATGAATACAAATACAAGTAAACTATATATACATAACGAGTCCGAGCGTGTTTTTTGTGTCTCTATGTGCATTTCTCTGCTTTATTTTAATTTATTCTTCGTTCAGTATTTACATAATAGTTGGGGGGAGATTTTTTTTTTCAAGGGTAGTTGATGGTGGGGTTCCAGCCGGGGACGCTGCTGTGGGTCAAGTGCGACGACGGGGAGTGGTGGCCCGCAGTTGCGCGGGAAATGGACACGGATTCGCTCCTAGTGGCGGGTGGCGGGTGCGACATGTGCGTTGAGTTTCATCACGACCCAGGAAACCTCTATCCGGTGGAGTCTGCAAGCGCCGGTGTTCGCGTGCTGCACAGGGCCAAGGAGGAGCGGGATGCGACGGAGGAGGGCTTTTTCCGCGCAGCGGCGACGCAAGAGGCCGTAAAAAGGGCGCTGCTGGATGACGTTCATGGCGGGGCACCAGCGGAGGAAGGGCTCCCGCCGTACAGCCCAGAGGAGCTGCGCTGCATGTCTGCGCTTCTTGACTCGATCAACCACACGACTGCATCTCAGCTAAGAAAGACACTTTTAGCGCGAGAGGGGATCGACCTTTCCTCGCGAAACATCAGACAACAGATGTCTGAAAAGGATCGAAGGCGCCGCAAAAGACATACACGGCGTGCGGAGGGTATTGAGCTGCCGCCAGATGACGCGAAGGTGGTGCCGGAAGCCGAGTTGGACGCGAGAACCACCGAAACGGCAGAGGTGGTGGTGTCGCGGGTGGGTGAGGCGGAGTGGTCCTTTCAAGAGGCTTTTGATCCTTCTGCGCTGGACATGCTGCGAAAGGAGGTTTTTGAAAACAAGGAGCGGTTTGTGCTTTCACCATTGTACCGATATTTGGACCTTCTGGGGGCAGTGGCTGTGGATGGCGTTTCCGTGGAGACGACGTTGCCCACCCCGCGCGCATTACATGAGGTCCCAGAGGAGGGATTGCTGGAGTCTCGGCGTGTCTTGCTTGTTGCTCTTTCGGCCTCTTCATTTGAGCACACCGTGGGATGGATGGTGCCTTTTGAGTATGAAGGCACCACGATAGCCATGACGCTTTCGGTGAATGGAACTGCCGTGGAGACGCCTTGTAACTGTTCACTGCCTTCGGGAAAGGAGGCTGTGGCGGTGAAAACTGCCACGGTGGCTGATATCACTACACACCTTTTACACAAGGATCTCTTTTCCCTTGCAGTTGGTTTCACTGGGCAGATCGAGGATGCAGCGCTCTGGAAGGGCGTGATTGCTGCCGTCTATGTGGACCTTGTTGACATTGAGGCACTGGCAGATAGAATTGTCTCCAACTATAAGATGCCGCCTCGCCGGAAGGGGCGCGACGACGTCGTTGGGGTGCAGGTGAAGATTACGTGCCCCATCACGACGCTGCCGTTACACACTCCTGTGCGAGGGTTTTTTGTGCGAACACATGCAATGCATGGAACTACGCTCTCTCCTCATGCACTGTGCGCGCACGAATGTGTGGAATTGTCCGCTGTGCTGGGCACCAACACCGCCCGATAGCATTCTAGTGAACTACAGACTAAAGGAATGGCTGGAAACGCACCAATCACAGCTGGACAAGGTGGATTTTATTCTCGAGACACCAACTGGAGCGCCTCTTCGCCCGGTTTGGAGGCGGAAAACCGCCAGGAATGTTGCTGACTTCATTGCTCTTGAATAATGCCGGAGTGATGTTTCTTTTGCTCTTCCATTTTTGTTTCTTTTTCAAAAGAACAAGCGAGTAAAATATTGGTGCGTTTTTTTTTATTGTCTGCCCCCCCGCCCGGCCCTCCTTGCTCTTGCTGTTGCTCTTGTTTCTTCTGCCTCTATGCATTGCGTTGGGCTGCTGAGCAACGTGGTCTTTTCGTTGTGACGTTCCTCTTGACAAATGAGCGTTCATTACGCCCATGGGTTGCGACATACAGTTTTATGTTTTTTATTTTATTTTATTATTATTCTTTATTTTTTTTCTTTTTGCCTTTTTTATGTACGTCTCTGCGTGTGCGTGTGTGTGTGTGCTGCTGTGCCTCCAGCGTAGTTCATGTGCCCGGGGGCCGATGGATGATCTCATCCGTTTCGAGGCGGAGTGCAGGAGACACATAGTTGTGGTTGAAAAAGGCACAGCTCAGTCTCATCTGTTTTCCTTTCTTCGACTGGCGGGAGATCTCATGGGGGAGGCCAAGCGGAGCCACTACCTGAACGCATTGCACATCTTGTGGCAGCTCTTTCCGCTCCTGCGTTTGTACGCAGGCTTCCTTGAACGCAAAAAGGCAACGCTGGTGGAGTCTGCTAGTGCGCTGTGCAGCGAGCGGGAGACAAGGGCCGTGAAGAGCGACGCCGTGGATTCGCCCCCCGGCACAGTGGAT
>NW_021704664.1:0-11858 GCF_003719485.1 Trypanosoma conorhini | reverse complement strand
GAGGCGACGACTCATCAAAAGTGGCAGAGAGGAAACGAGGCGGGAGAGAGAGAGAAAGAGAGAGAACAATAGAAGGAAGAGTCTTAGGGCCCTCCGCTCATTGTAGCTTTTTTGCTGTTGTTGTTGTCTTTCCATCCATTAGTTTAGCCTCCGTTTTTTTTGTTTGTTCTTTTGTTTGTTTGTTTTTTATTTGTGTTATACTTTAAATTCATTTTGTTTGTTTTTTTTTCCATCTGCCTGTTGCTTCATTTCTGCCTCCCTCCCTCTCCCTCCCTGTGGCCTCTGTTTTTTTTTCTTTTTGCTTTGCTTTGCTTTTTCTTTCTTCGCTGGTTTGCCTGTTTCTTCACTTACCGTCGCCGCCGGGGAGGGAAGAGGCGCTTTTGCCACCGGGGAAACAAACAAACAAACAAACAAACAACGACGTTTATGTTCCCCTGCGACGCACCCCCGCAAAGAAAAAAAAAAGCAACAGGCACGCAAAGACCAGTAAACCAACGCGACAGGAACGAGGACGCCGCCAGCCTTTCCCCTCCTTCGCGTCACGGGAACAAGTAGGCCATCACACCCAATGCGCACAGCAGCAGAAACACACAAACGGTCATGTGCAAAACCCGCCTCTGCAGCCCGGAGTCTGTGCGAGAAGCGGGAGGTTTCCTTGCCTTTTCAACGCCGCCGTTTCGGCGCCTCTTCGGCGGCAAACAAGGTGGCGGTGTTGGCTCCTGCGAACCCGTCGACTGCGGGCGCCGTCCATTCGGGGGGCAAACAGCCTTGCGCCCTTTTGGCGTGGTGGCCGCTTCGTCCGCCGCGGGTGGCCCCTTCGCGCCCTCCACGAACGCGCGCTCTTCCGCCTCTGCCCCGTCGTCCCGCCCTTCGGGCCCCTCAGCCGAAGCCTCCCCCATCAGCACTTTTGCTTCCCCTTCTTCCGCTTCCTCCTCGCCGTCCTCCTCGCCGCTCGCCGCATTGCTCGCGCCGCTAATTGCCTCCCGCGCAATCGCCTCCGCCACAAGGTAGTCTATTTGCAGGTCTGCGCGCGCCTTCTGCTCCGCCTTCGCGAGGGCTGTTCGGGCCTCCAGGCAGGGAGCCAGTGCCCCCTGGCACAGCTGGCAGGTGAAACGCAGCTCCGTGACCCGCTGGCGCCCCCAAGCAACCGCAGCCCGCAGGCTCGCAAGCGTGTCATCCACGTGCCGGCGTGCCTCCGCAAGCGCTGACGCAGAGCCCCGCAGCACGACGCTGGCGCCGTCGTTCTCTTCGGCGTTCTTGTCGAGCGCCTTTTTACACGCTGCACTGGCAGTTCTTCTCTGCGCTTCCGATGTGAGACACCTCGTTGCGGCCGCGAAGACGAAAACCTCGTTCTTTCGCTTCCGCCCAGTTTTTTTGGCCACGACGCCGCTTCGAGGTCGTTTTCTAGTGCTACTCACGCTCACAATCACCACTGGCCCAGCACGCAGGCGGTCCTCGAGTGTTTGAATCCCCTCTGCCGCATCCTTGACGCAGTCGTCAAAGGTGGTGTAGGCACTGCTTTCATTGTCGCCGCCGCCGTCGCCGCCGCCGCCGCACCCAGAGTTTGTCAGCGTTTCCATGGCCTGCTGCAGCCTTGCATTGTCGTTCTCGGCTTCGGCGGTAGTCCCGAGGAACGCGGAAAGAAATGCCAAGGCCCCTGTCTCATCCTCGTTTTTGTGCCTGCCCCCCCGATTCCTCCTGCGCTGTGGCGTCGCCTCCTTGCCGGATGCAAACTGAAGGAGCAGGGAATACAGCTGACACTGGAGCGCCTGATGCAGCTCCGCGCATTGCCGCCTATTCTCCGCGAGGTCCTGCGTTAATGACAAAACAACCTGCCTCACCTCATCCATGGACATTTCCTCCTCCTCCTCCCTCTCCTCCTCCCTCTCTTCCTCCCTCTCCTCCTCTCTCTCCTCCTCTCTCTTCTCCCCCTTCGCGGGCGTCCCGGCCACCTCCCCAGCGGCCTTATCCGAGGAGCTGAAGATGGGGCCGCCGTCTTTGCCCACTTCCTGCGCGAAGGAGTTCCCGCCGTTGTAGCTACCGCCCCCACTCTCGCTGTGGTTGTCCTCGCCGTCATCGACGCTTTCCAGGTTCTGGCTGTCCACCGCGTGGGACTCGTGCGAGGTGGAGGAGCGCGTGAGTGCGCAGTAGGGGTCGTGCTGCGTCTTCACTCTGCCCGCCGTCGTTCCCGTCGCAACGTGCTGCGGGAGGGGCTTCAGCGATGGCGGCACGCGCTCCCGCGTCTCCTGCATCTGCTCCCCCGCCCTCAACACCTCCACCCCGGTGCGCTGCGACCAGGCGGAAACGCCGCCGTCCGGCCCCACCTCGCCCACCTCTATCGTGCTTGCCCCCTGCACTGCAAACTGCACGGGCAGGAGCGCCGTCAGCGCCTTGTACGCCAACATCTCCGACTTCCAGCGCGGCTCATCTCCCGCGCGGGCACGCGTGACGCGCACAACCGTGTGTATCGAAATGGTCACGCCTCTTTCCCCCACCACGTCCTCTGCGGCGGGTTTGCCTTCCGCCCCCGCCGCGACGTTGGGCAGGACTTCGTCGTACTCTACTCCGAGAGTAAGCAAAATGGGCGTGGGTAGCGCCAAGGCGGTTCCTAGCGGCAGCAGCAGATGATGCACGGGTCTAAAACTTCGCTTAATGCAGCCGCAGACGCAGCACATCATCTCCTCGCCCACGCCTTCGTCTGTCAAACAGGCACAAGAGGTGTCACGCCGCAGCCCCTCATCACTGGTTGACGTGGGAACGCAGCACCCACCATCTGACATGAACTTTAAGCATGCGTCGTGAATGAGTTGGCGAAGTAAACGCGCGCACATACGACGAGACCGCAAAAACTCCTCCAGCGCAGCATGAAGACCAGTAGTCTCCAACCGCTCTTCACCGTTAGTCTTTGCTGGTAGAGGCGGATGCACAAGGCGAATCGGAATGTGTGCACGCACCTCATGATAAACGTTATCGCAGCAGCCGCCGCTCAATGAAGGCACAATACACTTCGGCAGGCTGGTCGGAAAGAAACTGACACTCATGCCTTTGCGTGCGGTGGGAGAAACAAGGTGGGCGGTTAGTTGGCTCCACGTGTGCAGAATATAAGCAAAGCTATTGGCTGTAACGGCGTGCCAACCCGACGTGGTGGCTGGAGAGGGAGAGGATGCAAAGGTCCACTCACGTGGGCAGAGAAGCCGCGACTGCGCGAGGACGCTGGTCTGTGTGTCAAGCAAGGAGTCGAGCCTCCGCGATGTTTCGCCAACCTCGGACCCATCCGGGGCGGCGCCACAGACGTGGCGTATAAATTCATCCGGAGACGCGTCTAGCACGATGGACGCCGACGCGTCCCCCCCGCATCCCCGGCGAAGAAGCAGCAGCCCCGTCAATGAACTGAGAGTAGCAGTCATCCGCCCTCCCTGCTATTCACCGCTATTGTTGTTGTTGCCGATGCTGTTGTTGTTGTCGTTGCCGTTGTTGCTGATGTTGTTGTTGTTGTTGTTGTGCCTTTTTGCGTGCTACGACGGCGGGAGTGCCTTGTTTCCTCTGTCCCGCCCTCCCCTAGTGGTGGTAGCTCTCGTGTGCCGCGCCCCAATCGAGGACACTCAGGCAGGAAGAGGGGGAGTCGCCGAAGGAGAAGAGCAGAGAGAAGCACTTTTCACCCTTTGCCGCCGGGCGAATTATTTTATGTTCCAAATGCCCCGATTTTGTTCGGCGTGTCCCCGCTGCTGCTAATATTCTTCCTTCCTACGCACAAAGGTATCTTTCTCTCTCTGTGTATACAGGTGTTTGGGCACAAATGTGTCTACGTCCCCCTTCTGTTTCCTTCGGAGGGAGGCGGCGCCGGGCGAAATGTCCCGCTTAGTCACCGCCGGTGTCTACCTTCTCCCTTGCCCTCGTGTGGGTTGGGTGTGGCCCGCCTCGCCACCTTCCCCCGCACCCCCAATCCTCTTTGCTTGCCTGCCTGCCTGCCTGCCTGCCTGCCTGTTCGTGGGGCCACGGCTTTTTCCCGCCTTTCAACCTCTTTTTCCGTATCTCGCCGTGTGCGGCTGTCGGGTGCGGGACGTGCGCAAAAGGAGGAGGAGTAGGGGCTACAGGCGCAAAGTGCACGGCCACCACCAGCGACGGCCGCACGCGGTGTGACTTCTCCAAAGGCAACGGAGGCCCGCCACCGCCGCCCGGTCTCTGGTCTCGCCCGGGGTGTTTGCTCGCCTCGCACAGTCGGCCCGCGTCGCAGCTGCGGCCGCGGAGGGTGGCGGTCCGGCCAAACAAATGGGGGAAAAAAAATAAATAAAAACGAGGTGAACGTGCGCGCCGCTCCTGGTCCAGGCGAAAGAGGCAGCCGGAGAAAAGGCACTGAGGAAAAAAGGAAAGTAGAACTATTAAACAAAAAAAAGGAAAAAAAACTAAAGCTGCAATAATAACGTAAGAAGAAAAGGGGGAAAAGGCGGGGTGTGAAGGGCAGTGCGCATGAACAGCGGCCAGGAATGGGGGAAGTCCGTGGAAGTGCGAGCGTCTCGCAGCGCGGCCCCCTGCCTTCTCCCCGCGTCATTTGTCTAGCACCACCACCAGCAGCGGCCGAAGCGGCGGCAGCGGCGGTTTGCCAAGGGAGGGCGGCGTCACAAGTCGCAGCTTCTCTCCTGCTGCGTGAAGGTTCGTCTATGAGATTTTTCCCTATTGTTCTTTTTTTTGTTTTCCTCTTTTGGTCATCATTTTTGTTGTTTTTTTTTTTTGTCTTGTTTCTTCTCCAGCGCCTCTCATTCTTTTTTTTTCTTTTAGTTCGCTCTCTCTCTCTTCTTTTTTTTGTTTGGTTTTCTTTTCTTTTGCCTCCAGACTCGTCACTAGCAGGGGCGGGCGGCCAGCAGCCTGTTCCTCTCCACCACGCCCATCATGCCGCCCACCCACAACTGCCGATCCTCCTCCGTCAGGAACGACACCGCCACGTCGCGGCTTTCGAAGCGAAAGACAGCGCACATGCCGCTCGCGACAGCACGTCGGCTGTGGTCGACGACGATCCCTTTTTTGCGCCGGAAGAGTTTGAGGAACTGGCCGCTGGCGTCCGCGAGGAGGAGGTGCACGCCGAGGAGGCTGAGCAGGTTTAACGCCGCGACGGGCTTCTTCTCCTTCGCGGTGAGGTACCACACCAAGTGCGGCATCAGCGCCTCCTCCCCGAGGTACTCCCCAAGGTGGTCCTCCACGCGAAAGAAACGCATGTGCGGGCGTCCATCCTCCACGTGCTTGCAGAGCGCCGAACCCCGGCGCAGAAGCGGCATGAGTTCCCTCAGTGGCCGCTTCACGATGCCGCTGCCAGGCTCCTGCGGGGGCTCCACCGAGAGCTGCGTGCCCTCGGTGAGGACACTGGCGTTGGCACCCTCCGACGTCGCGTGCTCCAGCGGCGCATGGAAGTGCTCTGGCGGATGCGAACGACCGGATGGCGTTCGAGCGGCACCCCCGCCGACGCTGCTGCTGCTGGGCCCTGCGGCATTTTGCCGCCAAAGCTGCTGCGGAGGCGTTCGCCTGGAGACGGCGGGCCGGGTCAGGCTGTTGTGCGGCGGCAGTGAGTGCGGAGGTGGCGCAGGCGCTGCCGCCTCTTCAGGGGCTTCTTCTGCTCCCGCTGGCAGCCCGGCGTCGCTGGGTGCGGCTGCCACGCAGTCCATGGGGGGATCCTGCTCGGTAAACCCGGCACGACCCACGCCCGCCGCGTCCCGCGCATGTCGCACGGTGCGGTAGGCGTCAACGTAGAAGCACTGCACAAGATCCAGCACATCCTCCGGCGTCATCGTCTCGATGCCCCGAAGCGACTCCTGAGGCTCGAGGGCGTAGTGGTTCTTCAGGTAGAAAAGCACAGATCGCAAGTTGTCCTCGTGCCTTGGGTACGGAAACACGTCCTGTGGGCGCGCTCTCTCGCCAGGCCACTTCCCTGACGGCGTCGACAACTCATTCAACGTGGCCGTCTGACGCAGGCCAGAGCCCATCGGCGCCGCAGCAGACGCATTCAACCTACGCTCAGGGGAATGCTCACTCCCTGCCGTGCGAGGCTGCCTCGCGCCGCCCCCCCTGATTGGGCCAGCGTCGCGATCTGTCGGCGGTGCTGTGCCTCCACGTCTGTGGTTCCGTCTCCTCTTCTCCTCCCAGTCCCCCTCCTCATCCTCGTCCTCAGTCTCTTCTTCGTCAGTGTCGTCGCATGTGCCGTACTCTACCAACCCCGCATTGTGCGAGGATCCGCGACGACGGCGGTGCGGGCGGTGGCGGGAGTACAGCGATGCCTCCGCCCTGTCGAGGTCCAACCTGCTGGGCGAATCGCCATGAACGCGTCCCAAGTAGCTCGCAGCGGTCCGCGAATACGTTGGGCGCATGCTGTTTGTCCCACGCGTCCACTCTCTACCAGTTGTTGCAGCAGTGGCGCGTGGCGAAGCGTCTTCCCACGCGCCGGTGGACGCGCCCTTCAGACCCGTCGTCCCGTCCCGACGCAGTTGCTGCCGCTGCTGCTGGTGGTAGTGCGGCAACGGCGGCCGCCCAGCAGGGGCCGCCGCGGTGGGGCCGTACTGCAGGCGCAGCGGCGCACGGACGGGGGAGGCTGCACCCCGCGCCCACCCCTGCGTCCCCCACTCGCCGGGGACGACGGAGGCCGGCAGCACCCCGGCAGCCGCAGCGCCCTCCACGTGGGGCGGGGACGAGGCCGGGCGCGGCCGGCTCGCGGGCGCGGCGCCCCGCAGGTAGTGCTGCAGGAAATGGATGGAGTCCTCCACCTCCGCGGGGCGCCCGCGCGGCGTGTGCTGCCCCCGGCTCATTCGCTGCGCGTGGGCACCGCACCTCGCCTCGCCTCGCCTCGCCTCGCGACCTGCCCCCTCCCAACGCAAGCAGAGGAGGAAAAAAAAGAATGCAGGGCACAGGAGTGAGAGAACGCAAAAAAAAAACAACAACAACAACAAAGAGCAAGAGAAAGAGTGCGCGAGCGGGTGTAGGGGGGAGGCGCATGCAGAGAGGCGGAGGCGTGCACCTGCCGCAGAGACAGCTGAAACAGAGCTCGAGTCAGAGAGGCAAAGTCAGAAGGAGGAAAATCGGTTCAAACGCCAAAAGGAAAAAAAAAAAGGAAAGGAAAAAGGAAAACAAGAAGAAAAGGAAATAAAAAGAGTAAAGCGGACCAAGCACCCTCTCATCACCGCCACCGCCAGGAGCAGCAGCAGCAGCAGCAGCAGCAGCAAGACAAAAAAAAAATAATAATAATAAATACAGACCGGCACAGAGAGAGTGGCAGAGACGCAGAAACGTACAAGATACACCACACCACACTATCCCCTTCCAGCTGCACACAGACCCGCAACTGCATCATACACGAGGGAGGCGTCAAAGGCCTTCACCTCAGGAACAAAAAAAAAGCCTCTTTACTCGTCAGTAACCTGTTGCTCGCGAGCAAAGATGCCATAAAACCTCACTCACTATCCTTCTCTCTCGCGCGCCTTCCCGCCCCAGCCCTCCCTATCTCTCTCACACACACAGACACACATGGTTCCTTTCTGTTCTGCAACACCAACAGACCTGATGTACGCCGCCCCCACCGTTCCGTTTTTTTTTAATTCTTCCTCCTTTTCTTTGCTCTTTGGTTTGTATTTTGTTGTTGTTTTTTTGTTAATATATATATTCCTTTGTCTTTGTTGTTGCTGCCGTTTTGTTTCGTTTTCCCCTCCCCCTTTGGTTTTTTTTTTGCTTCGGCGTTTTCCCTCTTACTTCTCTCCTTCTGCCTCCTGCTGACGCCGCACCCGCCCCCGCCTACCTGTTCGCCGCTCAGGTCCGCGCAACACGTGATTGAGTACGCTCCAAGACACATCCACTACAAAACTCACCCCGGTGCCTCACGCATCAGAGGCAATGCCACCGACACAACCAAGGAAAAGTAAAGAGAAAATAAAAAGAAAAGCCTATTCCGCCTCCATCCCACACACAGACAGACAGACAGACAGACACACACACACACACACACACGCCTCACCTCACCTCACCTCGCCCCCGCGGGCGCCCGTGCGCCCCCTACTTCCGACGCAGGCGGCCGCTCAGCTGGCAACGCTTCCCAGCGTGAACAGCGCCGTTGTGGCCACCATCCGCACCAGGGCAAAGAGGCCCCCGCGGTAAAAACCCGCCGGCCCCTCAGTCCGCATGATGTGGCGCGCGCAGTGCATGCTTGAGGAGTAGCGGAGGTCGTCCTCCGTCGCCGCTATCATCATGCGCCGCCGCACAGTGTCGATGGGGTGAAGGCAGAGTGTTGAGAGTGCCGACACGGTGAGGCCCGTCCCTACCTGCGCTGCTATCGTGCCGTAGCCGCTCTCCGGCGTCTCAGGGAGGACGAACGGCTCCACTACCCTCAGAATACCATTGTGTACGGTCTGATACAACAGACTGCCAAACACGTACAGGCATAATCCCTTGTAGAGCAGGTGTGGAGATTCACTCAGCACAGGCTGAGAAAAGAACGCCAAACTGTGGCGGAACTCGTACGAGGCCCCACGGAAGGGCTTAATGTCGACCGCAAGCCGAAACCGCGCAAAGTCAAGTGGGTAGGAGACCATTGACGCTGCGAGCGCGCCAGAGATGTGTGCCGCGTAAAAGGAAGCGGTGTACGTCGCGGCCGAATGGTGCGGGAAGGCGTTAAACACAAAGGTTTGCGTGGGGAGCGCGATAAATATCTGTGCAATTGTGATTGGCAGCAGAGAAATCACTTGAATCAGATTCCCCCGCCAGAAACTGCGGTAGCCCTCGATAGATGCTAGATGCCGCACACAGTGTCCCGCCCCGCGAAAGGATCCATCCAATGTTCCTAGCCGCTGCAGTTCGCCTTGGCACTGCAGGATGAACTTCACACGGTCGAGTGGGGCGATGATGGTGCGGCCGATGGCGCCGCTCAGCCAGAGAAGCTGGATGTTCTCCACCGACACGTAGTAGTCCTCCGGCGTCAACGCGTCCCCCGCGGGAAACGTGGGGCCGTCGCCGCCTCCCACCTGCTCCCCTCGCAACGGAGAGGATGGGTTGGTGGCCGCCATGCGTGGCGGTGGCTCGCCCACGGCGCTAACCAACGAAGTCGCGACGGCCACGCAAAAAAAGAGAGGGAAAAGTGACGCTCTCCCCTCGCCGCCGATGCTGCTGCTGCTGCTGCCGCCGCCTTGTGTGCCTCCCTCCGGCGCACCTGCCGCCCCCTCAGCAGCCGGCTAGACGCACGCACAGAGACAACTCGCCGCGGTGCGCCCTCCACCGCCGCCTCCACCTCCGCCTCCGTCTCCTTCCGTGCCTTGCGCGTGTGTTTGTTTCCTTTTTTTTATTTCCACTCGCCCTCCGCCCTCACAAACCAGTCGGAGAGGACAAACTGCAGGAAGCGGAAAAGGCTACGCAGCACCACAGACACAAAGCAGCAAGAAAAGTAAAAGATAAAAATAAAAAGGCGGAAGTGTGGGGAAAAGCAAGGCAAGAATTAAAAACAGCAGCACAAGAAGGAGTCTTGTTTTTTTATTCGTCTTTTTTGTGGTGGGGTGGGAGGGTACAGGGGGGCCCGCAGGCTCCCCGGAGTTTCTGTTGCTTCGCTGGCTTCGTTGGTCGCGGCAACTTGGGGGCCGGCGGACCGGCGTCGTCTGGGCCTGCGTGCACGAGTGGGGCGGGCGGTAAATAACGCGCGTGCATCCCTCCGCCCCCCAGCAGGCACGCCACAGAAAGCAGCGAGAAGCACCGCAACAGACGGAGGGGAGAAACCAAAGAGCAAACCGAGCGATGCATCCACCCCGCCGCCGGTGAAATACACACACACACACACACACCGACGCATAGATGCCCAGACGTGTATAGACATATATACACATTATGTATACATATATATATATATATATGTATATACACACATGTATATATGTGCGTGTGTATACACAACCTAAAAAGGATGCGCGGGTGAGAAGGAGATATCCAGAAACGAGAGGTCGCCCTCAACACCAAATGTTGGGCGCCTCCCCTCACACGGGGCTCAACACGAAGGCAAGAATAGTAATAACCGCAAGAATGATACTATTTTTTTTTCTTTTAGGAAACGAAACAACAACAACAAAAACAAAAAAGAGCAATGGTAGAAAACGCAACCATGCCAAACAGTCCACTTGTCCTTCCTCTGCCTCTCTCTTTCTTTCCTTCTTTTTCCCCCCTCCACACACTTATACACGCCCCCTCACTTGGAGATGCAGCCATTTTTGGACAGGGGGGGGGAGAAAGAAAGAGAAAACGCGGGAAAAACGAAACCAAAAAAACGGCGCCTCGCCGGTACTGCATGCAACGTCGCTCACTTGTGGCGCTTCTTGTAAATCATCACAAACACCAGCACTGCCAGTGCCACTACGCATATGCCAAGGAGCGAAAGAAAACACCGATCACCAGCCAACTGACGATAAAACCACCGCACCTCACGTGTCGCGCGGTCAAGCCCTCCTTGCAAGTTCCGAAGCTCCTCGTCCACCTGGTACATCTGCTCCGTCTGCTGCCGTAACGTCTTGAGCGTTTCATGGCCTGTTTCCTCTGTCACGTGCTGCAGTCGCTCCGCCCGCTCTAAAGAAATTAGTGCGTCCCTCTGCACATTGACAGCGGACTGAAGCACCTGCTTAGAGTCCGTGAACCCCGTCCCATCCGCCCCGCCGGCCCCCAGCAACTCCTCCTCCTTCCGCTCCGTGTAGGTCTTTTCCCGTGGCACCGTACGCTTTGGGTAAATCTGCTGCTTCATCTCGCCATCTAAGGAGCGCACGGTCCCATCGGCCTCGTGGCAAAGCTTCTCGTACTGGGCCCGCGTGGCCGGGTCCTGCGTTCGGCGCACCTCAGCACGCAGAATGCTTATTTTGCTTCGGGCCTCCCGCATAATGGGGCGCGCTGCCATTTCTGCGGCTTTCTTCTCCTGCAGTGTGCCGGCAATGACCACGGCCTCCGTCGCCTTGGAGAGCTGGGCCAGCGCCTCACTGACATCGTCCGCCAGTAAGGCGAGGGCGCTCTTCATGCCCTCCTCGCCCTCCCTCCCTTGCCTCTTGCCAGCTGCCCTATTCCAAGCGGGGCCTGCCGCGGCAACACGGCGTGTGGAGGCACAGCCCGGCTTTGTGCCTGCGCCGCCTTTCCCCCTTTCCGGCTTCGCCTCGGCCCCCTTTTTTTTTTACTTTTTCTCCCCTCCCTCTCCTTTGGCTCCGACGCCTCCTTCCCTCCTGCACGAAACCACCGCCACCGCGCCGCCGCACACCCAGAGCAAAGAGTCGAGGGAAAAGACGGAAAAGAAGCAAGCACGTCGCACGGCGCAACACTGCAATTAAGATTGCACATGAACCCTCCTCCCTCCCAGCGTAGGAATGGGGGAAAAGGGGCGGATTGCACGCCACTGAGCGCACGCCAATGCTAGACGCAAAACTAAAACAAAAAAAGAAATGGACAAAGACCATGGCGATTCAAGGGAAAGGAAAAAAAAAAAAGATGGACTTCCCGGAAGCGAGCATCCTCTCCTTACACGAGGGCGGCGGCATCCTTGCCGGCGTTGCGGGCACGCTTCTTGCGGAGCTCGGCGCGCGAACGCAGTGAGAGCTGCAGACCGCCCCACTGGCGACGGATGACGTCGCTGCGGGCCAGGAAGCGCGCGTTCACGGAGCGCACGAGGTTCTTCAGGGCAGCCTCGTCCTCGGCATTCACGTCGGTGATCGCAACGCACGTGGCGGTCTTCTGGCCGATCGCGTCACCGAGGCGCGCCTTGTCCTTCACAATCGCGTACGGGACCTTGTTGGCGCGGCACAGCGTGGGCATCCACAGCACCAGCTCGATGGGGTCGACGTTGTTCGCGATGATCACGAGCCGCGCGGTCTTCTTCT
>NW_021704628.1:5859-13088 GCF_003719485.1 Trypanosoma conorhini | reverse complement strand
ACACACACACACACACACACACACACACACACACACACACACACACACACACACACACACACACACACACACACACACGCACCGCACCGCACCGCACCGCACGGCACAGCTTGGCCTACGTATTTATTGGTATTCCCAAACTAAACTTTCTTGAGCGTGCAATCACACATAATCCCTTCTCTACACTTTCACGTTTTCTTTTTTCTCTTTCTTTGTGTGTGTGCGTGTCTGTGCGGTTCCCTTCTTTTGCTTCCTTCTTTCTTTTGGCTTCCCAACCATCTAGTTCTGCTTCTGCCGCGTAGGAAACCTGTGGCCGCGTTTCTTCCTTCTCTTTCTTTCTCTTGCCCTCACTGTACACCTGGGCAAATGCTTCCTTGGCGTCGTGCCGTGCCGCCGTTCATGAGGCCAAAAAACGACAAGGAAGAAAAAGCCCCCGAGCCGCTCGATGCAGAAGCGAGTCGCTGCCTCTTTTCCGCACAATCCGCAGGCCTTTGGCGGTGCGGCGGAGGATATTGACGACTCACAGTTGTACACGTCTGCGGAGCTCTTCCCGTACCTCAGCGTGGAGGACCGCGCGACTCTCAGCAAGGAGGTTTTGGCCGCGATAAACAATGAATTGGTGCACCATGAGAATTTGGAGGTTACCGTCCCACGTCTTGTGCGTTCCTGTGCCAATGAGGCGAAGGAGCTTCGTCGCGCCATCAATTCCATGGCCTCGTCGCAGATGCTGGAGGGGCATCGCGCAGTGCAGGTTGTAAAGGAGTGCGGTGAACGCATTCAAGACCTCCGCGAGCTGTTCATGAAACAAGGCGACCTCATCACGGGAATGGAGGTGACCTCAGGGAGCTATGCGCAGTTGCGACAGCTGCACTTCCTACGCGAAAATATATTGTCCGTTATAAAGTGGGCCGAGGCACTAAAGGAGGTACGATACACTAATTTATATGGCCTTGTAGAGCAAAGACAGTTCGCGGAGGTATATAAGCGCCTACGCCGTTTACAATTGATTCGACGGGCAGTGTCCGAAAAGGGAAGTAGTAGCTACCGCAATGCTTTTGAGCCCTACTTTGAAAAGTTGGACGCGGTACAGTCAATGTTTGTGGCGGAAGTCTACAAGCTATTGGAGGAAAGCTCCGTGCATGTGGCCATTCAAATGGCACTTGAAGATGTCCAGGATGCTGGCACCGTCGCGGAACTTTTCCCAGAGTTCACGCAGCTCGAGGAGTGTCTGCAAGTCTGTGGGGAGGAGGTTGGAGGAGGAGAAGTTGGATCAGAAGGTGGCGCTAGTAGCGGTGTCTTGTGCAACCTTGACGGTGAACCACTCATCACGGAGGAGAAGGTGTACAGTGCGGTCCGCAAGTGTGTGGCTCGACTCTGGGAAGAGCAGGTTATGGTGGATGTTGTGGACCCCTTTGGTCAGATCACCACGTATCTTGAGCAGATGAAAAAGGTGGCGCCACTGCTGGGTGCGCTGGAAATGTCACTTATCCCGCTTTCGACGAAGTTTTCCTTTTTTGCCATCGTTGTGGGTGCCATTCACAGTGAGGTGATGGGTGTCCTGCAGGGGTACGTGGATCCCGCCGCGGAGGTCGAGGCGACTGGTCTACTTGAGGCCTCGCACTTTATACAGTGGTATAAGGGGGCCATGACGGAGGCGAATTACGCAGCGTACATTGACCTTGACGCCATCGATGGCCTTTCCGCGGTCATGATGACATCCGCCGTCGGGGGTCTTTCTGCGCATCTTATTCGACTCTGTCGTGCGTGTGCCATCTCAACTAGGAGTGGACGAAGTGAGCCAATAACGCTGCCCAACGGATTGCCCGTGACGACGGGTCCGGTGGACATGTTTGCGGTGCTGCAGCAATCCTTAGCAGGCCTTTCTACTGCCATTGATGTGTCTGTGATGCGCCAGATAGGTGCCGCCTGTGCGGAAGCGATTGGGGCGTACCTTGAGGAATGCAAACTGCACAGCGATTACGACTTCTGGGAGGAGGAAAGTGAGTCCACAGGGATTCCTGTTGAGGAGTGGACGACACGTCGATTGGTATTTCTCTACGCCTTCTGCAATGACTGCTCAACGATTGAGCGTAATATGGACACGATTGAGCTCAAGTTTGCCTCGTATTGGGACGAAGAGGAAGGAGGTGAGTATTCCTCGCCGTTTCAGAAGACGCAAGACGTGCTTTCTGAGCACGCCTCGTTCTACGTGGACGAGATCGTGCTACACGTTGAGCGGGTGGTGAGTGCGCAGTGGAGCCTCGTCTTCCGCTCCAAGGAGTGGTATGGCAACAACACCAACCCGACGGAGGTGATTATTGACACAATGGGTGACTTTATTGATGAGGAGTTTACTAAGGCACTCGAAGAGCCACGGATGCGCATGGCTATGCGGAGTATGCTGATGCGATACGTTCACAAATACATTACCACGCTGATGGAGTTCCTTGGCGAGGTTATACGCCACCAAAGTACTCGCCATGTGGAGGACTGGAATGGGTTTGTGGACTGCTTTAGTCGTGACATGGTGCTTGCCATGGAAATGTGGGGTGAGCGTGTGAGAGAGGGCAATGGGAAGCTGGTAAGTGCTGCGCGGCGTGTGCTGGAGTTGATCATGCACCTCCTTAGTGTAAAGAAGCCGGTGGATTTTAACTTTCTTGTGCAGAAGGACCTTCTAGATGAGTTTGGTGACTGTCCGTCCTTTGTAGTGCGCTTCATCTTGCAGGCTCGGCAGAATGAGCTGGATAAGGAGACGCGGGACGCCATGCTCGCGCTCTGGAGCGAGCGTGTGGCGCATCAGCAGCGCGGTGACGACGACGTCCCTACCGTTGGCTGGTCCCAAGCTCCCTCCATCCTCGGCGCGCTGGACCGCTCACTGGCTGAACTCGACAAGCGGGGCGGCCTCTTCCGCGAGAGTGCGCAAAAGCGGCGCGCAAAAGCGGAGCAAAAGCGGCGGGAGGCTGAAAAACGAACCAAGCGAGAGGAACGCCGTGTTAGGCGCGAGGTCAACGCAGCAGCCGCAAAAGTGAAGGCCCCGTCAAGGACGAGGCGGCTCTCCCTGGCCGATGAGAATGTGGAGGTTGCTAACCTCGCCGACCTCTTCAAGTAGGCGGGAAGAAGTGGCGGCGAAAGCGAAGCTGAGGGGACAATGTGAATTTACCTCCGTGACAGAGAGAGAAAGAGAGAGAGAGGGGCGGAGAGGGAAAAGAAGGCGCGTGGACGCGTGTTGCTTTTTTTTTTTTTTTAGCTGCCGTTGCCGTCCTGCCGTGGGGGTTTCTCCTGCTTTTGTCTATTGGTGATTGCTTTTTTTTTTATTTTATTTCATTCCAGCCCGCCCCTGTTGGCCCTCCTTTCTCCGCTGCGTGTGAGCGGGCAAGAAGCGAGGCCAACACGAAATGAAGAAAACCTCCGGGGGACCGCACCTTGTCGATGCGGCGCTGAACCTCACCGACTGTGTCTTTCGCGGTGTTGACTGGAAAGGGCGCCGGGTTCACGCGGACGACCTAGAAGAGGTCCTTCGGCGGGCGGAGCAGCAGAACGTGCGGCAGATGATTATCACCGGCACCAGCCTTGTGCAGTGCGTGAAGGCCATACGCCTTTGCCGTCGCTACCCCTCACGGCTGCGCTGTACCGTTGGGATTCACCCCGCCCACTCCGCCGAGCTGATGCGCCCATTGGACTGGGTGAGCGTCGAGGAGGCTGCTGGGGATGAGGCCTCGATTCAGACACCGCAACCCCCCCTTCCCGCCACCGATGCCGCGGAACAGGACCGCTGCACGCAGGAGCGGCTGCGCAAACTCGTGGAGTTGGTCGGGGCGAACCTGGACGTCGTGGTGGCTGTGGGGGAGATTGGTCTCGACTACGCCGAACTTGCATACTGCCCGCAGGACGTGCAGCAAAAATATTTTCTTCAACAGCTCCGTGCCTTTCGGTCGCTGCGGCTGCCGTTTGTTTTTCATTCACGCGACTGTGGCACGGACTTTGTGCGGCTCCTTGAGGAGGAGCGGCTGTCGTGGCCAGACGATATTCCGCTCGTCGGTGTAGTGCATAGCTTCAACGGACCCCTCGAGGAACAGCAGCGACTGCTGGCAATGCCTGGCATCTACTTCAGTATAAATGGAAGCGGATTTAGGGAGAAGCGCACTGCGGAGCAGATTTGCCGTCTTCCGTTGGATCGAGTGATGCTAGAGACTGATGCACCCTGGTGCGATATTCGCAAAAAAGATTACGGGGCACAGTTTGTGCGAACGCGTTTCGCGACTAGTCGCAAGGGGGAGCCTTTTTTGCCAACGCTGTGTCGTGAGCGCCGCAATGAGCCCTGCCACCTGCGACAGGTGTTAGAGGCGTACACTGGCGCACTGCGTCGCTTTGGGCTGGAGACGGCGGACGAGACGTTGCGGGACATCACAGAGGAGGAGGTTGTGCGGCGCGTGTACGACAATTGCGCCACCGTCTTTGGACTTGACGCCGCCGCAAACGTTCTCGCATAAAAGTGCTGATCGAAGAGGGCGGCGGGGGGAAAGAAGGCCTCACCTTGCGTGTGGGGGGCTGACTGATGCGGACTCCCGATACAGGGGCAAACGCTCTAGTTTGATCTTCTTTTTTAAAAAAATTAATGTATTTATTCTACACCTCCCCTGTCCCTTACTTTTTTTTTTGATTATTTTCCTTCAACAACAACCAAAGGGGGAGCGGGGGAGGTGTGCCGTGGCTGCCCCGCAATGAAGCGCGATAGACCCTTCGCCGCGGACGACGAGGGCCCGCCGCGCCGCCGCACACGTACGGATGATGACGCGTCGCTTGTGGAGGAGATTGCGACGGTTGAGGAGACCTGCACGGTTCTTCTCCGACTGCCGTGTTTGGACTTCTTTAGGGATGCGCACATATGCGAGGAGGCCGCTCCCCACGGCGCGGCCGCGGACGAAGGGGATGACCGGGGCTGGCCGCGCTTCTTCGCCGGCGGGCTCGCGTTTAGGAGTGGCACACTGGAGACGGCGCGCCCCGTCGTCGTCCTCCGCACGCAGGCGCACGGCGAAATTGAGTTTGAGGGCTCGTGGTCTGAGTCGCACGAGAGCCGCCTCTTCGAGGCGCCCTCAAGCAATCGCGTGGTGGTGCAGCTCTGCGAGAGAGGCGAGGATACGACAGCGAAGGGAGATGACGGCATGGCCGAGGAGGTGGGTGGTCACGCCAGGGGCGCCGTCAACGACCAGCGGTTGGCTGCCGCTCCAGGGGGCCCCGCAACTGGGGTTGGGGTGGCGAGTCTCCTGAAGCACCCGTCTGTCGGCATCACAGCTGACGAGGCGCGCGGGTGGCAAAAGGCTCGCAACGCGTCGTGGGGCTACGACCGAATAGATGTCCCATGCGCGACGCTGGTGTTGCGCCGTGTGAGGTAGGAGTGAGGACTCGCCTTACCTTCTGCGTCGTCGGGATGGAGGGCGGACGGCTACTGCAGCAGAGGGAGGGGGGGGGGTGCTCAGTCATCTCTTGAGGGCGATTCACCCCTTTTTTTTTCTCGCCTTGTTGTTCTTGCTGTTTACCCCGTGCTGGTGGTCGCAACGACGCTGCGAGCGAGTCGTCGCAATGGGACTTTGAGAACAAGTTCCGCCGTCCTTGAACTTGCGTGTGTGGGTTTAAGTTGTTCTCATCCTCTTTTCCCGCCGTGTGTGCGTGCGTGCCTTTTTTGCTTCTCCATCACTTTCTGGCCTCCAAGGCGTTGGCGCTTAACAACAACAACAACAGCGACACACGCTACGCACACGCCTCCAGAGGAAGTAGCGGCGGGTGCGTTTGTAGTTGCGTCGGTGGCCGCCGTGCGGGGGGAGGCAATGCTGCGTCACGTCGACTGGGAGTCGCAGCAGCGTCGACAACACCGGCGGGGCTCCGCTCACTCCCACTCCCCGCCACAGCAGCAGTGGCAACAGCGGGCACAAGAAGAGGGGCGAACGCCGCCGCCGCGGCGTGAAGCTCCGCCACCACCTCCGCTGGCGTTCACAACACCACCGTCCGTGAGCCCGTCTCCTCCTGCCGCTCTCAGGTCGGTGGCGTCTCCAGTGCCGCAGGCAGCTCCACCGCCCAGTTCGGCTCACGAGAGTCTTTTTGGCTGCCTGTCTTCAGTCAGCGCCGGCGGGCGTCTTCTTCATGACACCCAAAGCAATCACCATCGCCGTCTCGACGACGAGTTGGCGTGGCGCCAGGAGGCGCCAAGTAAAGAACGAGAACTGACTGAGCGGGAGGAGGAGTTCCGCGCCCTCGTGCAAATGCAGCACGCCGCGTACAACGAGCGACTAGAGGAGATCTCCCGTAAGGAAAAGTACCTCCTGGAGTGGGAGCGGCGGTTGCGCTCCGCGGAGAAAACAATACAGGCAGGAAAACACGAAAATTGTCACCTTTCCACAGCTGCACCGTCGTTTACTGGCGACGGCGGCAATCTACTCCGCAAGCCCAAAGAATGAGACAGAGGACGTTCGCCGGGGCGCTGTGTAGGGTGCGCTTCACCTCATTATCCCTACGTTAGATTAGACCAATAGTGCGACAACAACAACAATAATATATTTCTTTTTATCTTACATACCTTTCTCTCGAGAAGATGGAGCTGTATGTTTTACATCTACTACCACTCTCCCAGGAATTCCTCTTCCTTCTCTTCCTCCCTTTCATCCAGTCTCCACGCAGACCAGTGAGGCCACCCACCCACCCACCCACACACATACCCACCCACACACACACCCAGGCGACTCCAAGACGACACGAATGAAGGCCGTGCGCCACGTGCTGTTCGCCGTGTTGGCCCTCACGCTGTGCTGCGCGGCTGCGTGCATGGCGGCTTCCGAGGCAGAGCAACGAATGCTTAAGGTGTCGTGCAAGGAGGACGGCACGACGCTTGTGCGGTACGAGGATGAAACCGCCCTGACAAGGTGCGAGGAGCATGCGGAACGCGACTCCTGCGCCTTTTTTGAGCCCATGTGCCAAAGCCTAAAGAAAAAGTTCCCGGATGATACGGGGCGCTGGAACTTCTCATACTATTCGAATCGCGAGGACCCTGAGGAGGAGGAGGAGGAAATGGACTTGGCGCCCGCGGGGCCGGGGAAAGGGCAGCCGTGGCCCCCGACGCATCACCACGCGAGGGTGACGCCGAGGAGGTGCCGCCGGCAGGGGGCGCGTGGTGCTGATGCCGCTGCAGTTGGGGCCCGGCGCAGGAAGCCGCTGTCGGCACGCGAAGCGCTGGCGCC
>NW_021704628.1:4379-5834 GCF_003719485.1 Trypanosoma conorhini | reverse complement strand
TTGGGGCAATGTGCTCGCCCCCCATACTTTTGATTTTACTGCTTCCTCCGTGTGTCTGTGTGCTCCTTGCGGGAACCGCGCCGTGCGTGCCCGAGTGCTGTTGCGGCCACCCGCTGCTATGCGGGCGTGTCTGTGTGCGGCGAGCCGTGCCGGCCGTGTTTCTCTCTTTTGTGCACCTTTGTCTTCTTCCCCCCGTCCCCACGCAGACCAGCGAGGCCACCCACCCACCCACACACATACCCAGGCGACTCCAAGACGACACGAATGAAGGCCGTGCGCCACGTGCTGTTCGCCGTGTTGGCCCTCACGCTGTGCTGCGCGGCTGCGTGCATGGCGGCTTCCGAGGCACAGCAACGAATGCTTAAGGTGTCGTGCAAGGAGGACGGCACGACGCTTGTGCGGTACGAGGATGAAACCGCCCTGACAAGGTGCGAGGAGCATGCGGAACGCGACTCCTGCGCCTTTTTTGAGCCCATGTGCCAAAGCCTAAAGAAAAAGTTCCCGGATGATACGGGGCGCTGGACCTTCTCATACTATTCGAATCGCGAGGACCCTGAGGAGGAGGAGGAGGAAATGGACTTGGCGCCCGCGGGGCCGGGGGAAAGGGCAGCCGTGGCCCCCGACGCATCACCACGCGAGGGTGACGCCGAGGAGGTGCCGCCGGCAGGGGGCGCTGGTGCTGATGCCGCTGCAGTTGGGGCCCGGCCGCAGGAAGCCGCTGTCGGCACGCGAAGCGCTGGCGCCGCCCCGGATGCGGCAGCGGCAGCGCAGCCGGGTGGGCAGAGCGAGGCCTCTCAAGACGCGTACAGCACGCGGTTGGAGATGGCTTTGGCCGCCGGTGAGAGAAATGTGCTGAACGGCACCGTTACCGTGACAAATGACGTCACACGTAAAGCCGATGATGAACGCCGTCTCGAGGGCGCAGGCCAGGCTGCTCCCAATGTGGTCGTTCGGCCATGGTGCGGACGCCGGTGAGAGGACTGCGTGGGTGCGTGCGCCGCTTGTGCTGAGCCTCGCCATGATGGCGCGCCTTGCCGTGCTCTGAGGCGAGAGTTGAAGACACGCAGACTGCGCTCCACACCTTTGCGCCGAAGAACGTCCTGTGGGGAACCTTCCCTTAGTAACTGGAATAAATCCTTTCGCTGTTTGCGCCGATGCCCTGCTGTGGACGCGGCGACGCCCCTGTTGCGTGCGACAAGGGTTGCGTTGGGCGCACAGGGGGATTTGGACTGCGTCAGCCTCATTTCTATCTTTTCTATCATTGTTGGGCTTTTCTTTGTTTTCGTTTTTTTTGGGGCGCGATTGTTTTTTTTGTGTGTTCTTTTTTTTGTTTGGGCAATGTGCTCGCCCCCCATACTTTTGATTTTACTGCTTCCTCCGTGTGTCTGTGTGCTCCTTGCGGAAACCGCGCCGTGCGTGCCCGAGTGCTGTTGCGGTCACCCGCTGCTCTGCGGG
>NW_021704628.1:3099-3607 GCF_003719485.1 Trypanosoma conorhini | reverse complement strand
GGGGCGTCGATTGTTTTTTTTTTGTGTGTTCTTTTTTTTTTGTTTGGGCAATGTGCTCGCCCCCCATACTTTTGATTTTACTGCTTCCTCCGTGTGTCTGTGTGCTCCTTGCGGAAACCGCGCCGTGCGTGCCCGAGTGCTGTTGCGGCCACCCGCTGCTATGCGGGCGTGTCTGTGTGCGGCGAGCCGTGCCGGCCGTGTTTCTCTCTTTTGTGCACCTTTGTCTTCTTCCCTCCGTCCCCACGCAGACCAGCGAGGCCACCCACACACGCACCCACACACATACCCAGGCGACTCCAAGACGACAAGAATGAAGGCCGTGCGCCACGTGCTGTTCGCCGTGTTGGCCCTCACGCTGTGCTGCGCGGCTGCGTGCATGGCGGCTTCCGAGGCAGAGCAACGAATGCTAAAGGTGTCGTGCGAGGAGGACGGCACGACGCTTGTGCGGTACGAGGATGAAACCGCCCTGACAAGGTGCGAGGAGCATGCGGAACGCGACTCCTGCGCC
>NW_021704628.1:1067-3074 GCF_003719485.1 Trypanosoma conorhini | reverse complement strand
TTGTTTTTGTTTGGGGCAATGTGCTCGCCCCCCATACTTTTGATTTTACTGCTTCCTCCGTGTGTCTGTGTGCTCCTTGCGGGAACCGCGCCGTGCGTGCCCGAGTGCTGTTGCGGCCACCCGCTGCTATGCGGGCGTGTCTGTGTGCGGCGAGCCGTGCCGGCCGTGTTTCTCTCTTTTGTGCACCTTTGTCTTCTTCCCTCCGTCCCCACGCAGACCAGCGAGGCCACCCACACACGCACCCACACACATACCCAGGCGACTCCAAGACGACAAGAATGAAGGCCGTGCGCCACGTGCTGTTCGCCGTGTTGGCCCTCACGCTGTGCTGCGCGGCTGCGTGCATGGCGGCTTCCGAGGCAGAGCAACGAATGCTAAAGGTGTCGTGCGAGGAGGACGGCACGACGCTTGTGCGGTACGAGGATGAAACCGCCCTGACAAGGTGCGAGGAGCATGCGGAACGCGACTCCTGCGCCCTTTTCAAGCCCATGTGTGACGGTTTGAGGAGAAATTATCCTCACGATAAGGGGCGCTGGACCTTCTCGCTTTATTCGAATCGCGAGGACCCTGAGGGGGAGGAGGGAGAAGACTTCGTCGACGAAGAAGATGAGAGCTACCTTTATTTTGGTGACGACGAGGAGGAGGGGGAGGGTGTGCTGCCCACGCAGGTGCAGGAGACGCGGCCAACCGTGGGGCACAGCCAGCCGCCCGCCCCGCCGCTGCAAGGCGTTGCCGGCGTTTCGGAACCAGCGCCTGGCGGCGGCGCGGACAATTCCTCCCTGGTTCCCCCCTCTTCTTCGCCGCCGAACGAAGTCCGCACAGGGGTGGACGTGGGGGGAGAAGAGGAAGAAGTGGAGAGCCGAGAGAAAACAGAAGTGAACCCACCTTTGCCACAGCCTCCTGTGACCCCCATGGAATCGACAGACGCCGGCGTCCCCACTACTGACGATGCGTCGACTGTTGAGTTCAAAGATGAACCAGGTGGTTCTGCGCAGCTGCCGCAGCAATCCGCTGCAGACCCCACACCTGCCGCCGAGCTGCCGATCAAAGAGACAGAGACGACCAATGTGGGCAGTTCCGCGGCGCTGTTGCCCCTGCCAACGTCCTCCACCGGCCACGCCGCTGCCGCAGGTGCGCCAGAAGAAGCAGCGCAGGACCCTCCCGAGCTTCTCTCTGCGGTTCCCTCCGAGCCTCTCTCTGCGGCTACTGTGGGTGAAGATGGCCAAACGAGGAACTCGGGTGTCGGCGTAGTTGAAAGCCAGCCGCACGAAACTGATTCCGGCATGCAAAACACTGGCATCCACGCGCTGGACGGAGGCAGCCCAGAAGCCACCTCATCCACCCCGTATCCGGCAGCGGCAGCGCAGCCGGGTGGGCAGAGCGAGGCCTCTCAAGACGCATTCCGAAGACGCTTGGACATGGATTCGGTTCTCCGCGAGAGAAATGTGTCGACCGGCATCGTTACTGTGACAAATGACGTCACACGTAAAGCCGATGATGGACGCCGCCTCGAGGGCGCAGGCTGGTTTGCTTCTTTTGTGGCGTTCGGCCATGGTGCAGACGCCGGTGAGAGGACTGCGTGGGTGCGTGCGCCGCTTGTGCTGAGCCTCGCCATGATGGCGCGCCTTGCCGTGCTCTGAGGCGAGAGTTGAAGACACGCCGACTGCGCTCCACACCTTTGCGCCGAAGAACGTCCTGTGGGGAACCTTCCCTTAGTAACTGGAATAAATCCTTTCGCTGTTTGCGCCGATGCCCTGCTGTGGACGCGGCGACGCTCCTGTTGCGTGCGACAAGGGTTGCGTTGGGCGCACAGGGGGATTTGGACGTGCGTCAGCCTCATTTCTATCCTTTCTATCATTGTTGGGCTTTTCTTTGTTTTCGTTTTTTTTGGGCGCGATTGATTTTTTTCTGTGTTCTTTTTTGTTTTTGTTTGGGGCAATGTGCTCGCCCCCCATACTTTTGATTTTACTGCTTCCTCCGTGTGTCTGTGTGCTCCTTGCGGAAACC
>NW_021704628.1:0-836 GCF_003719485.1 Trypanosoma conorhini | reverse complement strand
CGGCCATGGTGCAGACGCCGGTGAGAGGACTGCGTGGGTGCGTGCGCCGCTTGTGCTGAGCCTCGCCATGATGGCGCGCCTTGCCGTGCTCTGAGGCGAGAGTTGAAGACACGCAGACTGCGCTCCACACCTTTGCGCCGAAGAACGTCCTGTGGGGAACCTTCCCTTAGTAACTGGAATAAATCCTTTCGCTGTTTGCGCCGATGCCCTGCTGTGGACGCGGCGACGCTCCTGTTGCGTGCGACAAGGGTTGCGTTGGGCGCACAGGGGGATTTGGACTGCGTCAGCCTCATTTCTATCTTTTCTATCATTGTTGGGCTTTTCTTTGTTTTCGTTTTTTTTTGGGCGCGATTGATTTTTTTTCTGTGTTTCTTTTTTTTTGTTTGGGCAATGTGCTCGCCCCCCATACTTTTGATTTTACTGCTTCCTCCGTGTGTCTGTGTGCTCCTTGCGGAAACCGCGCCGTGCGTGCCCGAGTGCTGTTGCGGTCACCCGCTGCTCTGCGGGCGTGTCTGTGTGCGGCGAGCCGTGCCGGCCGTGTTTCTCTCTTTTGTGCACCTTTGTCTTCTTCCCTCCGTCCCCACGCAGACCAGCGAGGCCACCCACCCACCCACACACATACCCAGGCGACTCCAAAACGACACGAATGAAGGCCGTGCGCCACGTGCTGTTCGCCGTGTTGGCCCTCACGCTGTGCTGCGCGGCTGCGTGCATGGCGGCTTCCGAGGCAGAGCAACGACTGCTTAAGGTGTCGTGCGAGGAGGACGGCACGACGCTTGTGCGGTACGAGGATGAAACCGCCCTGACAAGGTGCGAGGAGCATGCGGAACGCGACT
>NW_021704663.1:0-12035 GCF_003719485.1 Trypanosoma conorhini | reverse complement strand
CACGCTTGCTCCCTGCAACGCTTCCCCCGCAGCGCCATCACTTGCCGTGATGAGTTGCGACACGATGGTCCTAACGGTGTCGGTATTGTCTTTCGTGCAGTGCGCCTCAGCGATGGGAAACGGTTTCTCACCCACTTTTATAAGGACGGGGGCGCGCAGCGAGTAAATCGTTCCCTCCTCAGCCGAGACTTCCTTCCAGCAAAAAAATGAACCGGCTGGCTCACTCAGCGAGGCAACCTCAGAAGCTTGGCTGCTTATGCACATTGACAGCATGCAAAGAAGGAGGAACAGCATCGCAGAGGAAAACAGGTGCCGCGGCATGTTGGGCCTCTCTCTCACTTCTTTCACTCCTTGCGGTGGTTCCGCGCGGGCGGCGGCGGCTGTGTGTGTGCGTGTTTGTGTTGCTGTCGGTTTTGGCAGCTGCAGAGCCCTCAAGGCGCACAGCGACAGCAAGGAGCGTTTGGCCTCTCCATTCCTTCGGCGCGCTTGCGTATGCGGGCAAGAGGCGGAAGAAGTGAAGGGGCCAAAAGGGAAACAGGCGACGATGCAAACAAGGCGCACTCGGGACGCGCAACTGTCCCGCAGCATGAGACTCACGCTCTCCATATTGGAGCTATAGAAGGTTTTTACAGTAACAGCCAGAAAAATTTTTCCAAACTCAATTGATTCATTAAAAAAGACACATCTTCCCCAATGTATAAATTGATGTCAATCCCCACTTAGCCGGTTTTTTTGTTACCCCCCCCCCTCCTCTCTGTCACTCTCTCTCTCTCTCTTACTTTTTATTGTTATTAGTATAATGTTATTGGCGGTGGGGTTCGGGCCGGTGTATTAAGCAAAGGCGTTAGTGGACGGTGTTGGGTAGCGTTTTGACCTTGATTTTTGGGCCTGAAATGAATGCTTTTTGGCGGCATGAGTTCTGTGTTTGCCACGTTTTTTTTGTTTTCTGCTTTCTTCGCTTTGCTTCTTATTTAATGAATAGAAAAAAAATCGAGTCGGCAAAGGAAGTATTTGATATGAGCTTTACACAAGATGAGGATAGTGGCACTCTGAATGGCGAGAAGTCAGAACAGAACATTTCGATTGATAATTTGTCTGTTGGTGACCCCAACAACAAACTTCATTCGTTCTGGGGTAAGAGCGGAGTTTCGCTCTGCGGGCGATATTCGCACCAAGTCCCAATTGACAATGGCTGTGAATGGTCTGAGGGATGAAAAGAAAGATAATTTTTTATCGCCTGTTGCACTTTCTGAAAAATCTGAAGAGGACTCTGGGCCCAAGAAGTCTAAAGAGGTGTCGGAAAAGGTTGGGAAACAGATGCTGATATTAAAACAAAAGTTGCAGGCGGAAATGAATAGCAAAAAATTGCTAGAAGAAAAATTAGAAATGGCAAAAAGCACAATTGCCACACAAAAAAAAGAAATTTTGTTGCTCCAGCGTCAACTGCAGTCAGGTGTTAGCGAGTTATCGGGGCGAAGACTGGAGGGCTCTCTTCGAGAGGCAAACTTGTTAAAGCCCAAGTCAAGTGGTTTGGGAAGGGCAGAGAAGTCTTCTCAAGAAGACGATGATTCTCACTTACAAAATAGCTTGAGTAGGCTATGTGCTGAAAGAGATGAGCTACTGAACTGTGTGAGGAAACAAGGTAAGCTGATAGAAATCCTGAAACGGCAGAAGCTGCATTTGGAGGCCTTCATTCTTGCCGATATGAGTGAAAATGAACTTGGAAAGTACTTTGATCTTGCTCGGATATAAAAAAAATGTATTGATTACTTGTGCGTGTGTGTTTTTTTTGGTGTTTTTTCTTCTTTTTGTTTACTTTTTGCTTCTATAACCTTTAGTTTGCTTATTGGTGAAATAGGCGTTAAGAGATGGCTGTATTTCTCCGTGTCATTCCATATGTTTCTTTTGTTTTAAATATTTGCTCTTATTTTTTTTCTCTCTCTATCTTTCTTTTGGTTTTGTGCGTTGAAAGCCATGGCGTGTGTTACGGGGGATGATACTGGACTGGTTAAGGTGTGGGACGTTACAAAAAGTTCGGGGGCCACTATAGCCTTTTCCTATGGTGAGCAAAGCCGAAAAAGAGGCATTGCTGGTATGTGCTGGATGGACAGCTCAACGACAAAACTTGTTTTTTCTATGAACGATGGAGTTGTTTCGGTATTGGATTTAGAAGAACGTAAATTGCTGCGGTCGAAAAAAATGGGGCTTGTTGCGGGCTTACCTAATGGTCTTGCGTTTGTGAAGGACAAACTTGTCATGGTAGCTAAAGATGGCAAGTTATTAATTGCTGACGCGTCATTTGAGGAAGGGAATATCCTCAAATGTAATGGTCCCGTTGAGGCTTTTCATATTCATCGAAAATTTGGCATGTTTGCAATGGGAGGCCAAGATAATGATCTTTGTGTGTATGATGTTTCTGCAGAAGATGTGTCGATTCCCCTGTTTAAGGCGAAAAATGTGCGGGATCACGTCTTAGATGTGCCATATCCTGTATATGTGACTGGAACATGTATCATCAATCCCTTTGTATTCTGCACGACAACCGCCTATCATCAAGTTCGTTTCTACGACCGTCGAAGTAGTGAAAGACCTGTACAAGAATTTGAGATCAGCCGTGAAATTGAGCGTAGGCCGACGACGCTAATGCAGTGGAATTGCAATAAATTTCTTATAGGAGAAGCGAGTGGGGATATACACTTGTATGACACAAGACGTGGTTTTGCGTCTAGAGCCAAGTTGCGAGGTGGTGTTGGGAGTGTAAGGAGCATGGCAAAACATCCAGCTGGTCACCAACTTCTTGGTGTTGCGGGGTTGGATCGCAAAGCAAGAATATATCACGTCCCAACTGGAAAGCTGTTGATGACCATGTATGCCAAGCAGAAAGTGTCAACCATACTTTTTGATAGGCATTTGCCGCTCGCAGATAATACCGGGGCTTTCAGTAGTATTGCAAACACCAAACAACCGAGTAAATCCTCCACACTTGGTGATGAGGTTTGGGATAACATGGATCCTGTGGTGGATGACATCACAGAGGGTGCCGTTTCGCTCTAGTAAAACATGATAATGGAAATAATTTAAGGTTATAAAGCTTTACGCAAGTGTTATTGCTATTATTGTATTTGTGCTATAATTTAATGTCCGTGCAGAAATTGGAAAATAACAACAAAAACATACTGGATTACGGGGGAGAGAAAAACTGAATATATGTGTATATAGTTGTGGCATTTTTCTTTTTATTTGTTTTCTTTTTTTTTTAATACTAACAATACTATCAGCAGCTACAAGTCATAATGGCTTCTTGCAGAACAGGACGGCTCCCAATGCCGGACGACCCACTTTTCAATCCCGCACATATGGCTGGTCTTCGGTCAAGTGCGCGTATTGCAGGAGTTGGATTACTCGCCGTTATTTGGATCATGTACCAAAAGCTTTACCACTCGCACCATTATATTACATACAAGGGCCCCGACAATCCGTTTGCTCGTATTCGCCATCGTCGCTACCCCGGTGGAGGTTTCTTCTTTGGATGGGGTAACAATGGGCTGAATCGTGATTGTGGTTTGAAGGAATGGGAATGCTGGGCGGGGTACACCGGAAAAGAGTATACGTATTAGGTATTTGGATTTCTGTAAGGAAAAAGAAGAAAAGAAGAATGTTTTATTTTTCTTTTCTACTGTAGGGATGTTTTATTTGTTTTTGTTTTTACGTTTTTTTGTTTTTTATTATAGGATCAGGATAGTAGTGGTTGCGAATTGATGGGGAGCGTAGGAAAATCTTTTGCACATTCTTGTTTCTCTCCTATATTGGTACCTGGTGTAACACAATTGTTGGAGTTTTGTTGAACCCACATATCTTACCCTTCATGGTGCTCTGTGGTTGTTTTGTTTTCTTGTTTTTGCGTGTGCTGTTGTTGGTATCACTACGCAAGTAAAAGGTCGAGTTGATTTTACTAGCTAAGTTCATTCGATAGCTTTATTATTATTATTATTCCATGGACTATGAGCGACGCAGGGAACATGAGCAGTTGCCGACCCCAGTGATTCGTTCCGATACGGAATGCTGGCGAGTTATTCGAAACTATTCCCAACGCATTCAGAGCGAGGCTTGGGTGTACGGTGGACCAGCAGCTTATTTTTCCTTCAGTAAGAATTTCTGCTATGGAATTTGTAGCGATTTGTGTGTGTGTGTGTGTGTGTGTGTGTTTGTTTGTTTGTTTGTTTGATCCTGCATAGGGATGTTGCGAATTGAGTTAAGGCCACATTTTATGTTGCCTTGTTACAGACGCTTAGTTATATTTGTTTTTCTTTTCCCCCTGTATTAATCTTGCGATTTTTTTTTCTTTCATGGGTGCGTGCTCATGGTGTATAAATACAATAAATCTGCATTCTTTTTCCTTTTGTTCCCTTCTTTAAATTTATTACATTATTATTATCGACATTATTTATATTTTCTTAGACCAGAATTTTACTCATGGAAGTGCATAGCGATGATGAGTGTCCATTGCTTCTTGGTGAGTATATTCGATCAAATCCTTCTTCTGCGATAAGTGCACGGTGGGTATTTGAACTTCCCGATGAGGAACAAGGAGATTGTGTAGCGAAAATGGTTGAAAATGCAGTTTATCAAGAGACCTGGCTATCATATTTTAAATATGCAGCGAAAAAGGAAATTCCGGTAACCGAGGAGATAGCGTTAGAGGCGATTCATTCAGTTGGTCTTGATCCTTATAGTGCGCCGTTATGGTTAAAGGTTGTTGAACTTTGTTCGAATGAGGAAAAAAAAAGGAAATATTTCAACTGGCGCTGCGAGTGCCCTTGTATCAACAAGGTCTGGTGTATAAGGCATATAAAGCGTTTGAGTCAGAAGTCTCCAAGCAAACTGGACAACCCACGTCTAACTTTCTGTCACTCTCTGAAGTTGTGCAATATTCCAAGATCTTGGAGACGGAACCTAGTTGGCCCGATCGGTTTGTAGACGTGCATAACTGCAAAGGTGATCGCCGAGACGCAGTCATTTCCCAATGGAATAGTTTGTTGCAGTGTATGTTTGAAGAATATGAAGAACCTCAACTAGCTAAGGATCTTCAGTTGAGGCGGATTGAACTTGCATTTCGTCAGCTATGTAGTCAGTTTGCTCATGAGGATGTGTGCTGGTACGCGTATGCATGTTTTGTGGCTGTGGAATTGAAGGATGATATACAAGCTCGGGAAATAGTTGAAAAGGGACTTTGTTGCATTGGTGATAATTCCATCGCTCTTCGCTCCTTGCAGGCGTTATTATCCAAGTCAGAACTTGAGCCAGATTATACTTTTAAAGACCTGGTGAAGGAGGGGATACTTTTACAGAGATTGTGTGCAAATAGTGCAAATGAATCATTGAAAAATAGAAAACGGTTTCGAGATGTTGGTAAAACAGCAGCTGCAAATCGTATTAGTGACTGGAGATTTTATCATCAGTGGGCTTCCGCCGAACAATGCGTTTTGAAAGATGCGCAAATGGCTTCAAAGGTGTATGAGAGAGGGATGTCCTGCGCTGCAAAATCTTTGAAAGATGCTGTATTGCTGTCAAATGAGGCTGTTAAGCATCATCTATGGCGACAGGATGAGCGTGAAGTTCTTGGCTATTCAGAGCGTCAGATTGAGTTGCTCTCCTCTACGCAGCATGAAGGTCTTATACGGGCTAGTTGGAATCAACTTGTTCATGTGGAGTCCATTTTGGGATTGCCGTCGCTACCAAAAACGCTAAAAAGACGCGCAGAACATTGCGGGGGTGTTGCACGTAAATCAGTTATTGAGCGCTACCGTGTGGGTAATTATATTCCCTGCTCTGATGAGGACCTTGATTGGCTTGAATACGTGGACGATCTCTTCAAGGCTCGCAAGGAGGAGCAAGAACCCGTTTTTGAGGGGGTAACACCACTGAAGCATATGACGCTTGCTACAGATACGATGTCCCATCTTATTCCTCTTTTACCAGACGCATCCTTGTGGACTACCTTTGAGATGTGCCCCAACCGTGAACGGTCTTCAGGAACCGAAGATGCTGACGAAATTGTTGGATCCCGAACACTACGCGGGCGACTTGTGTATAAGTTAAAAATTGATGATAAGACAGAGGCCCGATTAAAGAGGGAGGCGCAATTGCGTCACGAAAAAGAAAATAAAGATGTGGGTAGCAAGACACTCAAGGGCCCACATACCGCTCTCCAGGCATTGGTTGAAAGACTAGAAGCCAAAAACTGGAATGCAACTCAACTAAGAATGTGTAGGGTGCTTAATGCCGAGTGGCTTATGAGCACACTCACTCACGGGGAACTGGACCTTCGCAAACGGCGTTCGTAACCTCAGATGGGAGAGTGAGGAATAAAGCTTATTAGTATTCTTTCTTTTCTTCCCCCTTCCACACTGAGCGATAGGTACAAGCACACATAAGCCCTTTATTTATGTCTCACGCAAGCAATCCTTCACACTTCTCACTATTCACTCTCTCTATCCTGTTCCCCTAGTCACTGTTATTTATTCTTTTGTTTGTATTGTCTTCTTCTTGTTATTGTCTCCTGCGGTACTCGTCACAGTGTGTTTTATTTTATTTTATTTTATTTTATTTCTTTTTGCAATTCTTCGCAGACGAAGAAAAGAAGAAAGGGAAAACAAAACAAGAAAAAAAAAGAGCAATGACAAAGATGCGGAATGACGCCCTTCGTGTTTTGGGAAGCAATCCGTTTGAAAACATTTCGCCCAAGACGCGTCTGAGGCAGCTACTGCAAACTCATCAAGGTAGAGATAAATTGTTTAAGGTGGTGCAATACTTTCTTAGGTTAAAACTATGGATGGATTCTGTGAATTTTAATCTCAACTATGTTCCGGGTGCAGAATTTACTGCTGTCGAACGCAATTTGATGACCATTGTGAATACCCGAAGGCTGTTTCGTGTGGGGCGCTTTGTTGGAGAATTTGTTCGAATGCGTTTGACGCTGATCAAGTGCGCCGAACTTGTGTACATTCCGGTCCAGGGCGGACAGTGGCTTGCGTCTTTTATTCAATGGCAGATGCTGTGCGATATGTTTGCTCGAGCTCTCATGTGCGTGAAGTCCTTGTGCGAAGATGTCGCCTTTCTTACGCAGAAAGGTTTTTTTAACAGCCAAGTCGCGGACCAGCTTATTAGCGTGGCTGTGCGGTGTACGCTTCCTGTGTTTTTGATCGACCTCTTCCTAAACACGCTTCGGTTGTTGCAGGGAATCCTTGATGCATCACAGAAGCCGGAGAAAAAGGAGCTCTTACTCTCAAAGGATTCCTTTTCGCTCTTGTCAAAGTACGACCGCGTGGATAAGCTGCGGCGATGCATGGCCAGGCCCAACCCTCTGGGCAAAGGAAATGTGGATGACGCCGAAGAGGAGGAGCTACGAGCGATAGAGGCGGAACAAGAAAATGAAATTATGGTCAACTCCTATCAAGAGCTACTCTGGAAGGACTTTGAGTTGCACTGGATTTTTGTCACCGAGCTCAAGTTGCTTCTTGACCTCTTTGTGGCCTTGTCCAATTTGAACCATTGGGATAGTCTTCGGGGCCTGGTTAGTATAGGAGGTCTATGCTCGGGGCTTCTGTCCGTCTACAGAGTCTGGACCTATGGACGTTGACGCCGTAAAGATGAAGACGCAAAATAAAAATAAATGTTGCTGACGATGACAACGACGCCGACAGTGAATGGACGTGGATGCATCTTTCCTGGATATTCATTTACTCCGCCATGGCATTTTTTTTTTTCCTCCCTGTTGTTGTTGTTGCCTTTTGCTTCCTCCTCATGTGTTTTTACTATTTGGTGCTTCTGGAGGTAAGCCTCCTGCTGTGGCAGGCGACATTCTCTCGCTCCCCCCTGTCTATCACCGCGGCACAAAACCACAGCTGTTGCGGTAGTTGGCGGCAATGAGCTCTGGAGCGACGCCGAGGGCCCAGAGGACCGCCGCCCCCGTGTCCTCATTGGCGTGTGTCGGGCGAAACGCGGGGGACTGGAGGAGCACGTTAAAAGTCTTCGTGGAGGAGGTGACCCGACTAAAGGGGGAAACGGACGCCCTTAAAGCCACCCGGGCTGCGATGGAGGCCTCGTGGCAGCAGACCGTGGAAAAGGTGAGCCTGCTCACCGATGAGAATCGTTCGTCGCAGCAAATCCTGTGGTCCTTGTTGGAGGAAGAGCGACAGAGGGCGCTTGCGGTGGCAACGGAAAGGGAAGAGTTGCTAGCGAGAGTGAGGTGCGTGGAAGAGGCGAGTGCCTGTAAAGAGAAGGAAATGCAGCGGCTGGCCGAGATGCTGGAAACAGAAAAGATAAAGCATAGCGTTTGCGTGGCCTTGCACGAGAAGGCGATGGAGGAAAAGGAAGCAGAGCATCGAACGGAGCTTAGTTTGCGGGAGAAGCGGTTAGAAGAGATGCAGCTTGAGTTGCGGCAGCAACTGGAGAGGCACGCACGTGAACTTCTGGCAAAGGACACATTATTAGATGAGGAGAGAAGGCGCCGGCGAAAGCGGTATGAAAGCGCCGACAAGGAAGACGTCTCGCATTTGCTTCACGTCAAGGGGGCGACGCCTTCGTCTCGACTCTCTTCGGAATCCACAACAGGCGTTGCCGATCTCTCTTGCAATACGGCCTCCATGACGCGGGTGGGGTCGGTCGTGGTTGCCGACGACGGTGCAACGCGCAGCGGCCCGAAGAAGAGCCGGCTGGAGGCGGCTCGGCAACAGCAACGACGACGCAACGGAAGCTGCAAGGAAGATGTGACACTGCTTTCGCTTAACAAGCTGAATGACCTTCAAGAAAACTTCCGTCTTTAGAGTGACCTCCTCTGGCGTGTGTGTGTGTTTTTTTTTTGTGCCCTGTTTCCCGCGTCTTTCGGACGTGTCTTCTTTGATTTCCTAGAAGCTCTATCTGTGTTGAACCCTTTGTGCATTTTACACCTCTTCGGTTTCTGCTGCTGTTCCACAGAGAGGGGTGCTGCATTGGCGGCACTGCGTGTAAGGGGCGGCCTCGTCATGGGTCTTTTTCTTCTTTTTCCTTTTCTCCCCTCACGAACTCATCCCCCCAAGTGAACTGATATGTCCGCTGTTCTTGCTGTGGCTGCTTTCGCATGCATCCTTGCGGTTCTTCTGCAGTGGCAGCGCAGGTCTACCGAACTTCGCCCCCGCATACTTGGTGATGTTCTCCTCGTCTTTGCCCACCCGGACGATGAGGCAATGTTCTTTTCGCCGATGCTGGAGCACCTGAAGCGACACGGCGTGGAGGTCCACTTTCTTTGCCTCTCGAATGGAAACTACGAGGGCCTAGGCGCCGTTCGCGAGAAGGAACTCGGCCTTAGCGCACAGTACCTGGGGGTTCACCGAAACAAGGTGAAGGTGGTGAACCACCCGGCCCTGCAGGACGGGATGCAGGCGTCGTGGGACGCGGCACTGATTCGGCAAGAGGTGGTGTCGTACCTTCAAAAGGCGAAAAACGTACGCACGGTGGTCACCTTCGACCAGTGGGGCGTGTCGTCGCATCCGAACCACGTCGCGGCCTATCACGGGGTTCGCCTGGTGAAGGAGAGCATGCCGCCGGGGATCGTATTTTTGAGTTTGCGCACTAGAAACCTACTGGGGAAGTACAGTGGGGCGCTGGCAACCGTTCCATACATGACAAACGTCTGTTCGCCGAGTAAACAGCAGCGGCTTGTTTTTCTCATACCCCCTCTCGCGTCCTTGACAAGCTTCTTCGCAATGCGACTGCACAGGACACAGCTCGTGTGGTTCCGCTACCTCTTTGTGGCGTTTTCCTCCTACACCTACGTGAACGAGCTGGAGGAGCTGAAGGCGCTCTAAAAAACAACAACAACGCGTTTTCCTCAGGGCGAACTTTGGAACTTGAAAACGTGCGGACGCTGTCACGTGGGGCGTTGGGGATGCAAAAGGAAGGCGAAGGAGTACTGCCTGGTTCCCGGTGCCGTCGATGTTGCTGTTGCTGGTGTTCGGGAAGACCACAGTGGTGGTGTGGGTGTGTGTGTGCGGATGTTTCTTCTTCTGTGTGTTCTCTCTCTCTCTTGCGGGGGCAGGGATGAAGAAGAATGCGTTCAAGCCGCCAGCAAATTGGAGCAAGTTGTACGCCAAAGTGAAGGAAATCCGCGACAAGTTGGAGGCCCCCGTTGACACGGTGGGATGCTCGAAGCTGTTCGATAAATCCGCGTCCGCTGAGACGCGGCGGTATCACATTCTACTCGCACTGATGCTGAGTGCGCAGACGAAGGACCACGTGACGGCGGCGGCGATGCATGCCCTCATTCGGTATGGGTGCACCCCTGAGTTGGTATCGAAAATGTCGGAGAAAAAGCTTGACGGCTTTATTTCCAAAGTGGGGTTTCACAACACAAAGACAAAACACATTAAGGCGGCGACCGAGACCATTTTGAAAAAGCATCAAGGCATGGTGCCGCGCGCCTACGCGGATCTCATTGCTCTACCAGGCATTGGGCCCAAGATGGCCCACCTGTTCCTTCAGGAGGCAGATGGGGTCGTGCTGGGCATTGGGGTGGACACCCACGTCCACCGCATCAGTCAACGCTTCCACTGGGTCCCAGCAACGGTGAAAACCCCGGAGGACACACGAAAGGCACTTGAGTCTTGGCTCCCACCGGAGCACTGGGGCGAAATCAACGGACTACTTGTGGGATTGGGGCAAACCATATGCACCCCCCGGCTACCGCGTTGCTCCGAGTGCCCGGCCGCCGAGCTGTGTCCCAACGCGTTTAAAGAGGCGAAGACGGGCGGAAAGCGGGGACGGATTGCCGACATTGAAGACGTCGGCACGCCGAGGGTCCGTAAGAGTCGTGGACGTGGTTGTACCTTCTATTTTTTTTTTTTTTTCTATTTTTGCTTGATCCCTCACGCACACGCACACACACCATCTTTATCTGCAATTTGTGTATTTTTGGCCTTGCTTATTGTTCCCTGTTGGCGCCCTGCAATGTATGTATCCTCGTTCACTCTCAACATGATTACTTTGCCTGCCTTTGTATGATAAGAACCACTCTGAAGGTGATCGCTGACAGCTAATCAAGATGTCCTTTGACTCCCCGTACAATCGTAATGTCTACATTGCAAGTCTCCCCGCCAACTACACGGATGAGGAGCTCCACGCCTTGTTTGCCCCCTTTGGAAAAATCCTGTCCACGGCTCTCGTGAAGGACAAGAACACAGGGCTCTGCAAAGGTTACGGATTCGTGCTAATGGAGCGTTTCCAAGATGCGTACAACGCGGTGATTGCCCTCCAGGGGCACAGCATTGCCCACACACGCGTGCAAGTGCGCCTGGCCCGGCCAGAAGCCTCGGCAAAGAGGGTATACCCCCTCATGTATCAGCAGGCCATGATCTACGATGCGGTGTCGCCGACGTATTTGCTCTTGCTCCCCCAACCGTACATCATGAGCCAGTGACGTGTGAACCTCACCGCAGTTGAAGAAGAAGAAGGAAACACAAAGGCCTTTTCGTTTCTGTTTTTTTTGTTCTTTTTTTTCTTTTTACATGCAGGACGAAGCTAAGGAAGGGAAACAATGAACTGCCGCGTTTTTCCGCCTCCATTTTCTTCCTTTTTTTTTTCTGGTGTTTGTGAATGTACTGCATATCCTTCACCGACGCCATAACACACTTATGAAAACCAACTACTTAAAATTTCAACAACAAATATTGCCAACACTCAACGGCATACGCACACCCGGACTTCATGAGGCGCTCGTCTCCGCAGTGCCAAGAGGGGAGGGGAGGGAGGGAAAAAAAAGTACATGAGGGAGGATCAAGATGCATATCTATAGATATGTATCTATCTATGGGAGCCCCTTACCTCTCTGTGTTTGTCCATTTTTTGTTTTTTTCTTTCTTTTTGCTTCGCCGTGCGGTGCAGCACCGCCGCCAGGGAAAGAGCTCCCTGCGGAAAGGGGAGCGCCAGGGAGCGGGCGAGCCAAGAGAGAGAGAGAGACGCGAACGACTAACCAAGAAGAAGAAAGGGCGACTGCTTTAAGG
>NW_021704661.1:0-12110 GCF_003719485.1 Trypanosoma conorhini | reverse complement strand
GCTGGATGTCCCGCGCGGCGCGCACTTCACCCGCCCCACCCGCGCCGGCCCGCTCGCGCCACGCCGCAGGGGGCCCCGATGAAGCCCCACACGCCCGACGCCCGAGGCCGCAAGACGCACGCAGCACGCGAGGCGCGAAGCGCCGCGCGAGAGGGCAGGGCCCCCCAATGCAAAGGCAGCGGGGCCGCGCCCCCGTGCTTCGCGCCCCCTCGCGAAAGTAGCCCGCACCGCGCGGTTTGGGTCACGACGCGCGGCGCGGCCGGGCGGCGTGCGACGGCTTTTTCTCTTCCGTGGGGCGTCGCCGCCTTTTGAATTAGCCGTGGCACGTGGCAGCGGCCGCCGGCGCGCGGGAGCGTGGAATGGGTCATGTGGTGGCTCGTAAAGGGAGTTGCGGTTTTTTTTTCCCATTCCTCACTCCGTTTTTTGAAACAATGTTAATGTTGTTGTTTGAAGACTTGGGATGTTGTGAATTACTGTTAGTATAATTGTTATTATTTTCAATAATATTACATGTTGTTCTTTTTTTTCCCCCCTGTTGCTTCTGTTGTAGCTATGTTCAAGTAGGTAGTATGAAGGCGAACTTCTTTTATGTTTTTATACTAATTTTGTTTAGGGCTCACCAGGTGTACGCTGAAGAATGTCGTGTTAATACCACCAGTACAGGTGAATATATGTCCTTGGAATATCTTTCCAATTATGGAAATGTTTCGATGACGCTTAGTGATAGGGAGCTTATTCTAGGGGTGAGCTTTTGTAAACCAAAAATTTTTTCTGCTTCGGGTGAGCAGTGTGGCTCTGGGTACATGATTATGTACGACAAAGGTTGCGGGGGCCTTTTTGTTTCTTCAGGGAACCTGAGCCTTAAAAACGAAACACTTTTCTTTACACTTCGATCCGACCAAAAACTGCTGGCGAATGTTTATGTGGACTGTGATAAAAACTTGGATAGCTTGCGTGTTTTGTCTGCCAACGAAACGGAGAATATGAAGTACATGTTTCGTCTTGCATCCATGACCGTCTGTCCGGGGTATCACCCTTCCGGAACTGGCACCTTTCTGTCGAAAGGTTTTATTATTATTATTGTTACAGGAATAGTTGGAGTAGTTATTCTGGTGGCCGCTCTTTTCCAGTGGAGGTCCAGAAACCACTCAGGTGAAGATTGTAGCCAGCTTATTTAGCGTGTCATTTTTTTTGTAAGGAGCTCTTCAGGGATGTGCAAATAACAGTTTTGGATGGCTTCACAATTAATTTGTTTTTTTTTTAGGGCAAGGGCCATGTGGGGTTTGTATTACGGAAGTCTTTTATATACAAGCTCCTTTGTGTACCTCTCCTAGGGAGTAGTTATGCTTTTGACTTGCCTCTATTCATGTGTCGGGCGATTAGGGGTGTCCGTGCTTTTTTTTTTTATGCCTTCTCTCTCTCTCTCTCTGGAAGTAGTCATGCAAGGAAGGTACGAGGTTCATATATCAGGGGCAACGTTTTCCCACATTGTATCCTCTGTGCTGAGCTTGCGTGCCGCTACAAAGCGAAACTATGCCTTATTTGGCCATTATGAACTTGGTGAAAGCGACACTGACACTACAGAAAATTCGACGTTGCTGCAGATAGCTGTAACAACAATAGTGCCCTTGGAAGTGCCGCCCCCTCCGGGTGCTGTCTTTTTGGGTTATGTATCCGCTCGAAAGTGTGCACCACACAAGCTTTCCTTTGAAGACACTAGACTGCTGCTTGGGGAAAACAATGAGGTTGACTCCAGACGCGAAAGTGGCGTTTCCGCATACCCATTATTATTGCTCTTGGTGACTGCCTCCCCAGATTCGTCGCCTACAAATGGCACAAGTAAGTTAGACTACTCTGTTTTCCGATCTATGTGCCCTGCCGATTCTGGGAAATCTCTTCTTACCAATAAAAATGTCATTCCGCTGAAGGTTGATAACATGATTGACTCGCTTTCAGGCTTCCTAAGCATTAGTTGTTTGGGGTGTCATAACCCAAGTGATGGCTTGCGTTTTCCTTCCTGTCGGAATTGTTCAGTGGTTGCTGAAGCTGCCTTTGAGCAATCTGTTTCAACCCTAAAAGATGCCAGTAGCAAATTACAATTGCTCTTACAGCGTCTAACGGACATGGAAAAGGCTCTTTCCGGAAAGAAGAGAGCCCATTGAAGTGGAGAAAGCAAAGGAATCTGTGTATATAGCGAGGTTATGCTGCTTGGGTTTGCATTGAAATACGTCTTACGTGAATTAGCCCCCGCTCTCTTACTTTATAAAGCGATGATGTCGAAGTTTGTGTGTGTGCGCGCGTCGTTTTTTTTTTGTCTTTTTCTCATTTTTGTTGCTTTTTTTTCCTGCTTTCTTTTACACTTTCTTTATTCATCTTTATGCGTTGAAGGCAATTTAGCGTATGGGATGAACTTGACTCTTCCTCTTGCCAATTATGATATGGCGTCTCATGTAACCGTCACCAGGGAGGGTGGCGGCTCTTCACAGCAAGGGGCTTTTTCCACAGTAACGGTTTCACCTTTAGGTGATTGGTTTGTAGTAAGTGATGAGACCCAGGCCGTCCTCTGTAGCTTTGAGGTTGAAGACAGATACCGTTTACATGGAACCCTGTTGTTTCGACAGTATGAGTTTGACTCGTCGATGTTTTGTTTGTTAGAAACTAACGGTGCCGTGAGTGACTTCAATGCTTCACGTCCTTCGTTACCAATCCCGCTTTCAGTAAAAAACTTGCACATTAGCTGCGGTGGTGAATTGGTTCATGCCTCTTTTTCTTCCCTTGATGGGGTAGTATTGGTGTCGTTCAGTTGTTGTGTTGGATGTGTTCAATTTGACACGCAAAAATCCGCTTTTATGGGCCACTTTAGTTGTTACAGGAAATTGAGTGGAGTTTTGTGTTGTGGTATAGTACCTGACTCGTCGCTGATGGTTGTTTTGACAAGGGAAGGCTTGTGTGGGGTAGTAAACTTTCGTTCTAACGTTCTCTTGGGTCTCTCGAGTCATGGAATTTTCTCCGAACTGGGTCTTCCATCTTCTCTTACACCTATGCTTGGGGCGAAATCGGATACTGTGGACGTTGTGGCAACCTTTCCGTTACGCGGAAGGGTACACGTGTTTGTGGTCTCCGCATCACAACAAGAAGTTGAAGACGGGCGTGAAAAATATTCCAAGTGCCCCACGTGTGAATCCCGTCCATGGAGCTCAAGGGCCCGGTCATATGTAAAAAAATATGGAACATCCTTTGTTCTGGCTTCATTGTGGCATGATGTGGTTCAGTTTTCGCTTTGGCAAGGGACCACATTAGCTGACGCGGCCGTATTTGAGAATGAAATGAGCGTTCCATATGTGTCTGGTTTTTGGGTGGATGACTTGTTTGTGGTGATACGCGCAGATGGCATGGCCCTTCCTTTTTCTTTCTGCTTGAATGGAGAAGGCTGGGATGGGATTAAAGTTGTATCAGGTAGACCTATTGAACTGGTATCTTGTTGCAGTGCCCTTTTATGTGCAATGCCTAGATATTTCCTGATTTTGGCCTTGACAAGTATGGAGTCTTTGTGTAGTGGTATACCAGGAACAGTTGCCGTCGCTGATGGTAACAACCATAGAAGGTTCTTGCAACTGTATGAAAATAAATTGGAGAAACCTGATGTTTTTTTAATTGACATTATACCATTTGAAGAGAATATTGCTGTGATAAATGTGAAACAATCGGGTGAATGTTTGGCCTTTGTTCCATCTGGTTCCCGGGTCAAATCTATATTTTTGGCCCATGAAGAAAAAGCGGATAAAGTCACTTGTTGTTTACTTTATAAACGGCACGATATCATTTTTGTAACGGGGTATGAGCACGGTAGCGTACATGTGTGGCTCTCCGGAACATTGAAATGTGTTATTCCCATGGCGCACACAGGTCGTGTGGATAAGATTGTTCTATTGCCTCAAGAAGAGGGGTATTTAGAAGCTGACTTTGTCTCAGTGTGCACGGAACGCGGAACCGTGTTAATTCATAACTCCGAAACTTTTGAGGGCACTCGTCTTTTGCAGTCCCCATCTGTGCCTCTTACCAAGCTTGTATGGGATCCACAAACCGAGTATGCGTTTGCAGTTTCTGGAAATGTTGGGAATCTCTGGCACTTACCCACATGTCGTTTGGAGCGGGTCTTTCATAACGTTTCAGCCGTCTCTGCAGTTCCAGGACGACGCGATTTGTTGGCTTCCTTCGCGGAAGTTGGCCCCGTCATAATTGACCGAATTACCATTTGTGGTAGAATTCACTTTTCATTAAGAGTGAATGTTCTTCCTCTAATAGATATATTGACTCAACGCGAAGCAGGCGATATAACTCCTGCATGCCGATTGGCGTTGTCCATTTTGTTTCCTAGCTCAAAAGGTGTGGATTCTAACCTTCAGGGACCGCTTACTTTGCCTGAAGCAGGATTCAATGGGAGTAATTTTTCCATCTCTGCCGTCTGTGCAGAGCAGTCTGCAGGCTATCTTCTCTCGGTCGTTCTTCTTGCACGAGCGCTGAAACCTTCTACAGGAGTTAATCGTGCGATATCCGCGTCAGAAGTCCAGGCACTGAGTGAGTCTCTTGTGAGTTCAGGGCGGATTGAGGCGTCACCAGCACCTGAAAAGGTCATTCTTCAGGCCATCCCGCTTCTTCTACAGGTGTCTGATGCAGCCAAAAACGACATCCGTGTATGCATCAAGGTGGCTGCGGAAGAAATGGCGTCCCCACATTTGGAAGGTTTTCTAAACAAAATGCTTATTATGTCTTTAGAATGTGTATCAGTTCGTCATTGGTTTGGTGTTTCAACTAACCTTGGTGAGACGGAGCTGTGGTGCTATGGATTCTTTGTTAGAATGGTCTTTCTGGGCAACATGCCGTCTACCGATGGAATCGTTTGGAGATCTATTTTAGAGAAGCTTGAGTCCGACGTGCCACTTTTGACGCAGGTGTTGACCACGCAAGAAGACGAAATTTGCGTACCGTTGCTGCTTCAGACTCTCAAAGACTATTATCACGATTTGGTAGGGACCGTACTGAGCGATTCTAAAGCGGTTGTGGATGCGATTGCCACGTTGGCGTTTGAGGGGCAGAACAAGAATGGCGTCTTGGCCATTAAAACCCTCATGAGCATCGCCAGTATTGAGGGAAATGGCTTTATTGAGCACCGTGTTAAGCAGTGGTACAATCAAAAGCGGTCGTGGAGGCCCCGCATCATCGCCTTTTTTGGCGCCCTCATTGAGTTCGCGCCGCTTCAGTCGTATGACGCCTTCCCAATCGTGACGGAATTTCTTCTTCGAGCTCTCGACCCCCACAACCCAAACAAGGAGGAGCGAGAGTCATGCCTGATGCCTGTCACGCAAGTAATTCGACGCGCCGTAGAATACTTGCCGAATGTTTCCTTTCAGCAGCACCTGCAATATTTGGCGGTTGGCAGCAGTGACGGTGTCGTACGAGTTATTAATATGAAGACAACAGGCATTGTCGCCTCATTTGTTTCTCACCCTGAGAAAATATTATGCGTTGCCTACAGTAGCAACACCACCACCCACGACATTGCGGTTTTGAGTGAAAAGATGGAAAGTATTAAAATATGGCACGCGACTCGCCCTGTCGGTTTGCTGGGTGTGATTTTTGCAGGTCAACTGCCTGAGTTTCGCTTGAAGTTCACCGTCGAAATTCCGAAAGTAAATAAGGAAGAACACCCTGGAGGCCCTGATCCCTTGTTGATGATGGCCAAATGTCGGCTACGATGGCTTTCGCCACACTGCGTGGAGCTGAGTTCCCCGTGGCATGACAGGATTCAATTGGCTGTGGGGTAGCACATTTGCCGCGCGGGTGGGCAAGCTGCTTGCCCCAAGGCTCTTCCCTTGTGGTCCGTGGGGGCACACAAAACCGATGAGTTTTTGCCACGTGTGCCTATCTATTTCGCTCGATTGTCTCTCTTCCTCTTCTCTTTTCCGGTGTTTTGGCACGCTCTAACCTTTTTTTTTTCTTTTTTTTTTTTTTTCCTCTTGGGGCTGGTAAGGAAGGGATATGTCAGAGGTGTCGGAGGTGTCGGAGCTGCCGTGGCTGGCTCGATTGATTAACCATGTTCTCACGCCAGGGTCTGCCCTCTCTCCAGCGGTGTGGATCACGTTTAACGTTGTAATGGCTGCACTCTTTCTGTGCTGGCTGTCGTTGGTCTTCGCCATGCCGGATAACGTTCACGTATGGGCGTTTGGCTTCCTTGGGGCCGGCTTGGCATTTTCGACAAACTGGCTATTTAAAGAGGTTTTTAGCAGTGAACCGGCGGAGGAGGCGAAGAGCTCGGAATCCGCGCCCATCGCGGCGGAATCACATGAAAAGAAGAAGGATTAAGAGCGGGGACGGGAAGGACACCACGGGGAATGGATTTGGAGGGCTCGTTCTCACAAGAGGCTGGTCTTTCCGGCCTAGTCCTATTGCTGCCGCGCTGAACACATCCGTGACTTTGGTAGCGGGGGCAGCTGCAGGGTGGCGGACAACCAAGGCAACAGAAGAGGAGAGGAGGGGAAGACCCCGTTTTGCCGGTGACTTCCTGTCGTTTGTTTGTGCGTGTGTTGTTGTTGTTGTCGCTGTTGCTGCTGTTTCCGCTTCTCGACTCGCTGTTTTTTTTAAGCAAAAAAAAACGAATGCTGAGTGATGCAGGGACATCCTCCCATTGATGGTACTTGATCCCGTTCGTGGCACATCACGCTTCTTGCTCACGTTGCTTTCTCGCCCTCGTCTTGCTCATGTAGTGGTTGTGATGTTGGCCACGGCAAAGCGTCTTCCCAAGGCACTCTCGCCGTACGCCCAGGCATTGAAGCATGTTGCGCTTAGGGGTGCGGTGGCCTTCGGGCCTAGCGCCAAGGAAATGGAGTTGGATATGTACCGAAAAGGCACACTGCCGCCCGACTATCGCCCCCCAGTGCAGGGGAAATGGGATGACACCATTGAGCGCTGGGCGTACGCCTGGCAGTTTCCAGCTGACGAAGAGCAGGAAGATATCGTGGGCGCCGTGGCACGCAACTCTTCGGGCATGCAGGCCTTGCTAGAGTTCGGCAATAGGTTATTACAGTCCCCGCCATCTGCGCAGCCGCATTCGGGAAAATATTCAAAAGTGTATCCCCCAATTGCCGTTGCGCTGAATCATGAGTTGGCAGGACTTCTGCCGTCCTCCTCCAGCTACGAGCACTTGGAGCAGGCCGTGTCGGAGCTCGCAACCTCCAGCGACACAGGACCGACTTCGCATGACGCGATGACAGCAGCGGAGCTTGCAGCAAGCGTCAATGTCCCTGTGGCGTACATCGACGATAAGTCCGAGGTGAGTAACGCCAGCAAGGAGCTTGCGTGCATATTAGAAGACTTTGGTCTGGAGTACACGGAGGAGGGGTTGATCATCGTCATAACTGCCCTTTCACAGCAACAATACGCGTCAATGAGTCGGGCGGTTTTTGATTTTGCATGCACCGTTGGATTAGGTCCTTCTGCAGAGTTATATAAAGCGCTAATGAGGCACTCCTCTCGAAGCGGCGACGTGAATGCGTCAATGGCCCTCATAGAGGAAATGAAGGCGAAAGGGATAACACCACGCATTGGCAATTGGCACGAACTCATGCGGGCTTTTCACAAGGCGAAGGACTACCCCGCCGTGAGTCAAATTGTGGATAACATGAAAATGTACGCCAATATCGAACCAAACGAAGTGACCTTTGCTATTCAGCTAAAGGCTCTTGCCAAGGACTCCTCCCAGCTTAACTCGCTTGCAGAATCAATTCAGCTCTTTGATCAAATGGAGAATGTGTATGGTTTTATTGCGTCACGGCCGCATTACGATGTCATGATGTACCATTTGAGCCAGAGCCCCAAACCAGAAATGCGGCTTCGTTGCGAAGAACTGGCGCATAAAATGGAACTTATGGGTATTGTGTGGAACGCCACCACGTACCTCAACCTCATTCGATCGGCTCAAGTGGTAGGGGACATTGTGGCCGTGGAGAAGTACCTGAGCAAAATGAGAGACGACGGAGTCGTGGCGGGCATTACACATTTGTCGTGGGCCATTCAGGCACATGCACAAAGTATCATTCGCGTCGACTATGCCGCAATGCGGGAGAAGGCAGAAGATCCGCTTCCTCTCTGGCTTGACCACCTTGAAACATGTTTTGGCATTTACGACTTGGTTGTCCGACGTGGCTGGACGATGCAGCTGCCATTTATCAATGCCCTTCTTCGCTTGTGCTGTCAGGCGACAATATTGGCGATGGAGCACACGCCAGGGCAAACAACGACCATTGGGCGGTTTGAAGAGCAGTCGAACAAGATATGGAACCAAACATTTGAGGAGTGGCACCTCAAAAAGGACGTTTACAGCTATGAATGCTACATTGCCCTCTTGGCGCACCAACAGCGTATCGACGAGGCAGAAAAACTTTTTCAAGAAATGGTGCTAAAGGAGGATTTGACCCCGTCTAGAAGGACGTATGACTGCCTCATTTTTATGCACCTGTCATCGGGCGAGGAAGGAGGAACGGCGAGGGCCCTTCGGTACTTGGAGGCTATGGAGCGCGCTGGCATTCAAATCAGACCGTCTTTTCTGAAGAAAATTGTTCGCGTAAACAACGCCGCTGGCTACAAACGTGATATGAAGCGACGTGCGCGGCGCATCATGCAGGCGCGAGAAGAATATCTTGCACGGAAGGAGCACGACTTTGGCTTCAAGGAAGAGCCACCGATGACGGCGGCGGCGGGGGCGGCGGCAGCAGCAGCAGCGTCGAAGACGGATGTTGACGCCGAGGGTAATCCTGTGCTTACCCCTTTGCCAATTTCGGCGTCCTCCACACTTGCCTGGTGGGAAAACTGGAAAAGAGAAACAGCGAGCAAGCACGAGTTGTTCTCCGAAGAGAACGCGGATGGCACACCCAAAGGCGAAAATTTTGAGGAGAAAAATGAGGCCCTGAGGCAGCTTGGCATCACTTCTGCATTTCCGACCAAGTCTCACCTCCCGCGTCTTGACCGGCAAAAGCTGCTGCCTCGGATTCGCTCAGAAGAGGGGGAAATGGCCGGAAGCCTGTGGGCAATGGACGGTGGGGAGTTTTCCTACCCCAAGGATGGCGGCGGCCCGCAAGGGTGGGGTATACGACTCTGGCGGGAACGGCAGGTTGTCAAGCAGGAATACCAAAAAATCCTCGACGGGTCACAGCCAGTGCCACAGCTCTCCGCCCTAGGGAACGCGGCGCGGACCGCGGACGTCCAGTTAGACATCGAGAGGAGTGGTGCACAGACGCCAGGGGAGCTCTCGGACTACCGCCAATACCCGGACCATCGCTTTGATACCGGGGCGCTAAAGCCAAGCTCGGAGACGGCACCGGCTGTTCCTCTCTCTGGAGAACTGGTCTGGCAAGGAGAGTCCCGTGACAAGCTGTCGCCCTACAAGTCCGACGAGGAAATAGCGCTTGAAAACGACAATACGTTTTTCTCGGAGTTGTCGGAGGAGGCTATGGGGAAGATGAGCGCCGCCGTGAAGGCCATTCAGAGAAAGGAGGAAAACGCTTTGGACATCAAAGGGAAGGGTGTGACCCGACGCTCCAAGTACGACTACTTGGAAAAATGGCGAGAGATGTACCGTCATGGTACCCTTGAGGTGCCTGAAGGGCCGACGTTGCGTTTTGGTCGTCGCCCAGAAGACCACACGGATACAATGGCTTCGTTGGTGCGTGAGTGGTACAGGCGAAACAGAAAAACTCCGGGCACCGCAGAAGACCTCGAACGGTGGGAAAGGGATGCACAGCGCGAACAGGAGGCGTCTGTGTCACGAAGGGCCCTCAAGAAGAGAAACCGGCTAAGGCGTCATCACAAAGGGGCGTGATAAATAATGGAACAAAGTTGCGTCTGGGAAGGAAGGCAAGGGTAGGTTTCTTTCCGCATCTATAGGGAGAGAGCTTAGACCCTCTAACTGCCATCCGGTTTGAGTTCTTTCAACTTCTTTCCAATGCTCTTCCTGTGGTTTCAAGGTTGGAATATGTGGGAGTCCACCCGTAGGAGTGAGGAAGTGGCAGCCGCAGCGGCTTTGCTACTTGCCCGATATCCCCCACGGAAAGTTAGCGTGATCCTCGATGGTGTTCTGATGCTCTGTGGGCGGAAAAACGCAGAGGCCGTTGTGGACTTGATCTACAGAAAAGTGGGCCCGGTGGATACCCCGTGGCCGCTCCTGCGGTGTCCGTCCGCGGCGACGCAATTGACGTCGACAGTTCCCCATTATTTTATCGCGTTCGAGTACAACAGAATTGGCGAGTGCTACCGTTGCCCTCTCTGCAATCAATACGTGTCTGGCGATAGGTTTGTTAATGTCCCCTCTGGGATTTCAGGCGTGCTTCGGCAAGTGGAGTCAGCCGCAAATCGTGTTTTTGCCGAGTATGCGGAGCTCTATTACGGAAAGAAGTGTACGGTTTCAGCGTACACCTGGGAATGCGACCCGGTCCACGCGGAGAGTAAGATGGGGCTCGCCGTGCTGATCCAGCACCGTGCCAAAGCCCTAAACGCGAAGTGCCCCGGCTATTCCTCGTTACACGGGAGCCATGGCGTTTGGCAAAGCGCCCACGTGGGCGTCGTGGATGTTACATCAGGTTCGTATCGTTTTCAGAGTTCTTTTTGCATGGATGCCTTTGTCCCTCTTGGGGCACTGCCGAATACGCCAGGTGCCACGGGAAGGTTCAACGGAAGCGTTGCCTCGGGGCTGTTCGGTTTCGAGCGTTACGCCGCGACGGCGTCGCCGGAGGTTGGCGAACTGCTAGCCTCCATTGGGGAACAGGTGCAGTCAACGGAAAATAGTTACTACGGCCGCGTTTTCGAGATGTATTTTCGCGGGGCGCAGTTCTTTGCGGAGGGGATGCGGGCGGCTTTTCCCCCAGGCGCTTCCTCTACGCCCCAAAGCCGTGGGCGGCAACAGCCTGCGGCATCGGTGGGGGCAGGGGAGAGTTCGCGGCCGGCCGACGCGGACACGGGGACCCCCCCCGGCGGCCGCGCACCTTGACGGCCACGTCGTCGCGGCACAGGAAACGGCGCGCGCCCTGCATGATGACTGCAAGCCGGTGTGTGACGATGGTGGGAACCGGTATTACCATAACGAGGTCGCCGGAGAAACCGCATGGGAAAAAACAGACGTGGAGAGTGCCGTCTTGGAGATATTACGGACCTTAAATTTGTTGCATTCACCGGAAAAATACTATCGACGTCTAAAGAAATACTTTTGGCAGTACGACGTGCAGCTCAACCTCGACAGCTTCTATTCGCTGACGAATGAGGACCAAACGCTTGGGCTCGAAGACGGCTCGACCATGACGGCCTTGGAATATCTTGTTCCCACGTACGGTGACCGTCGAAAGCTTGAGGTGCATATCGCGCGGAATGCTCGGCGGGGCTCATGACACTCGGCGGTCGGTACGCCTGCAAAACTATGTTTTGCCTGTGCCGAGTTACACATTGTGTGGGTCAGCGGCTTTTCAGCTGGGCCCTCGTAAATCAATCGATATGTCTCAGGTGTCTCTCACATGAGTTGTAGTTTTTGGTTTTTGTTTTTCTACCTTACGTCTATTCACTTGTCTCCAGTCTCTTTGTTAAGGTATGGCCCGCATTCAGAACCTAATTTCGGCTGTGCAGCCTGAAGTTGTGCAGTGGCGCCGCCACATCCACGAGAACCCCTACCTGGCCTACGAGGAGCAGCCGACCGCGGATTACGTGGCGAGCATCCTCCAGGCAATGCCGGCGCCTCTAGACATACGGCGGCCGACGCCGAACAGCGTCGTCGCCGACCTACGTGGCGGGGCCGGGGAGGGGCCCATGTACGCGCTGCGTGCCGACATGGACGCGCTTCCATTGCAGGAGGAAAGTGGCGAGCCGTTCAGCTCAAAGCGGCCTGGCGTGATGCATGCTTGCGGCCACGATGCGCATACAGCAATGCTTCTCGGGGCCGTAAAGGTCCTTTGCCAAGTGAAGGACAAGATTCGCGGCACCGTGCGGTTTATCTTCCAGCACGCGGAGGAGGTAATCCCCAGCGGTGCAAAGCAGCTCGTACAGCTTGGTGTGCTTGAGGGAGTCAAGATGAT
>NW_021704660.1:0-12132 GCF_003719485.1 Trypanosoma conorhini | reverse complement strand
AAAAGAAACAAGAAGAGAGGGGAAAAAAGGAAAAGGGAAACAAAGTATAAAGACACACACACCACTTCCACCACCAACTCCAACTGACTTCCTCGTCACCCCGGGTTTACTTACGTATGTGCATATTTACATAGATGTATACATATATATATACTTCTTTTTAGCATCCCCCCTCGACTACTTCTCCCGCTGCCTCCTCCAAGCACACGAGAAGCGCGGCGGGAGGAAAGTGGTCGGTGGGGGGATGGAGGCGGGGGAGGAGGTTGGTTGCTCGGCTCCGTCGCGCTGCTTCCTTGTCGTGCTTGCGTGGGCCAACTCCCCAACCTCCTCCCCCGCACGTAAGCAAGAACTTCGTTCTCTCTCTCTCCCTCTCTCTCTCACGCACACACTCGTGCACTCTTTCTCTTTTTTTTTGTTCCACCGGCGTTTGTGGAGTACTTTATTTATTTTCGCCCCTCCCCCTCCGGCTACTCCTCCTCATCTCAGGCAGGTGGAGGTGGTCCCCGCTCGCGCGTTTCTTCCCTCGCCCCTTCCTCTCGCGCTCGCGCTCGTCTCCCCAGACCGCTTCTCGTTGCTGTTTGCGGAGGGGCTCCGCGGCCCCCGCCGCTACGGGCCTCAGCCGATGGAGCACTGCAGGTGGAAGGGCGGCTGCGGGAGCCGGGCGGAGGGGCAGTGGCGCACGACGGCCATGATGCATACGCCGTTGGGCGCCCCGTTCCCCGCCGCCGCCGCCGCCGCCGCCACGCCGGTGGAGAGCACGTCGCTGCAGTCGCCCCCCGCGGCGCGGGCGTCGGAGGCCAGCCGCAGCAGCACCTCCTCCGCGGTGTACTCGAGGTCCTCGCCGGCGACGCTGCGCAGCGTGCGCTCGAGGGAGTCCCAGCCCCGCATCCGGTCACACCCCCGCAGCACGGCCAGGATGTCGCCGGTCTTGAGGCCCACCTCGTGCCGCTGCACGCGGCCCGCCTCCCCGCTACAGTGAAACGCGATGCGGTTGGAGCGGAGGAGGGACACGGCGCAGGCGCCGGCGAGCTGAATCTTCGCCAGCGGCACCTGCCCAGGCTCCGCGGTGGCCAGGCGCACCGTCGCCGCCGCGTCTGGCGCGTCGCAGCTGAGAATGGAGGGGGTGCAGCTGAGCGAGAGGCCCGGGGAACTCGGCCGCGTCAGCTTCACGGCGCGGTCGGCGAAGAAGAGGCCGGCGCCGCGGCTGACGTCGGCCTCGGCGCCACTAATACCGCTGCTGCTGCTGCTAGAGTTGGGGCTGGCCCGGGCGGAGGCGCTTGCGGCGGCCAGGCTCAACAGCCGCGCGGCCCAGAGGGCGGTGGTACGGCGCATGACTAGGCGAACTTCCCACAGCGTCGAAAAGGGACCGGCGGCAGCAACAAAAAATAAAGAAAAAAAAAAAGGTGTGCGCCGCAAAGAAAGAGAGAGAACCACAAAAACGAAAAGATAAAGTGAGGAAATACGCAGGCCGCCACGGATGTAAACGAGAAAACGAAGGTAATAACACCAAAGTAAATAGCGGGGACACAAGTGGCAAGTGCAGGAGGAGGAGCTGCAGCGGTCGTCGTCGTCGCAGAGGGGGGGGGGACTGCAGAAAGGCCAGCAGGGAGAATCAGAAAGGGACAAACAATGACAATAAAAAAGAGGGAGAGAGACGGAAGAATAATAATAATAATAAGAATAAAAATGAAAAGACAGATTCCATTGTATTGGCTTCTCATTCGTTCCGTCTTTATCCCATTCCTGCCCGCAGAACGTGTCCATTCACCTCTATTTTATTATTATCATCATTATTTCTCGCGCTCTCTATCTCTCTCCTCCACTGTCTCCTCCTGCGTCTGCGTGCACGCCATGCTGATGCGGCTGCGGCGTCCCATCCCCTTTCTCCCGCCGAGGCGGCCGTGTGGCAACACCCGCACGCCTCCCTCACACACACACGCTCCGCCGTGTTTCCCCCCGTCATTGCCGCAGCCTTTTAGTTTCCTCGTTTTCTCTTGTCGGTTTCCTTTACTCGCCGCGTGTGTGTCTGTATGCATGTGTGGGTGGCTGCGGCGGCAGGGACCCGCAACTGCGCTCACACGGGCGACACCGTGCGTGGCCGCCGCAGTGAGGCCTCGGCGCGCTGCAGCTGCGCAATTTCGCCCGTCTGCAGCGCCGTTCCCGTCGGCGCTGCGGCCGCGTGCTCGCCAGCGAGCAGGCCGCGGATGCGCTCCAGCAGGTACGCCGCGCAGAGCTCCCTGCTCTCGCCGGAGAGCTGCGCCACCGTCGCGGCGAGCGTCGTCGCCACGGCCCCCGCGCCAAGCCCCGCCCCCTCGTCGCGCTCGTCGAGGAAGTGGAGAAAGACGTCGAAGACGGCGGCCGGGGGCACCCCGCTGGAGTGCAGCAGCGCGGCGATCTGCGCCGCCGACTCCCCGTGCTGGGCGAGCAGCGCCACAAACGGCAGCAGCGGGAGGCCGGCCGCGTAGCCGTCGTAGTACTCCCGCACAACGTTCCGCACCGCCTCCGTCGCGCGCAGGCCGGTAGCGAGGAGAAACTCGAGCAGGCCCTGCACCACCTCCACGGTGACCCCCTCCGGGGTCTCGGGGTGCACCTTCAGCAGGTCCAGCTGCACCTTCGCCCCGCCCTGCCGCTGGTACTCGCCGGCCAGCTGAAAGAGCCGCCGCTCCTCCAGGTACGTGTGCCGCAGCTCGTCCACGTCCGCCTCGGCCTTCGCCTGCTGCCAGGCTTCCAACGGGGCCGCCGCCGCCGCCGCCGCCGCGATGGCATCCGCCAGCTCCTCCTGCAGAAGCAGGACAAAGTAGACAAGCTGCCCCGACGTCGTTGGGGCCGCCTCCAGGGCGAGCTTCACGCACAGAATCCGCGAGGCAAGGCCGAGGCGCTGCTGCCCCCGGGCAATGTCGCAGAACCCGCGCGCGGCCGCGGCGGGGCGCCGCGTGCGATTAAGCCAGCAGTCGCAGAAGAGCGCGGTGAGGGTGTGCGGCTCCGCAATCGCGACGGCGTGCTGCTCCAGCGCCTCCGCGAAGCCCATCACGCGGTCGTCCTCAAGGGGGTGGCTGAAGATCCACCGCAGCACGGCGTGCTGCAGCGCGGGGTGCTCGGCGGCCGCCTGCAGGACGACGTCGAGGCGCCGCTTCAGCTGCTCGGCGGACTCGCTTTGGCTGTAGCGCTCCAGCATCCCCAGCACGTCCGCGACGGCGCCGCGGCTGTGCCGCAGACAACAGAGCAACAGCCGCAGGTGCGGCATGCTGTCGGGGAAGGCCCCCTCGAGCTTTTCCGCCACGTAGTCAAACACCTGCTCCTGCCGCAGCGACCGAACGTTGTCACAGGCGTACGCCAACGCCGCATCCGGCTGGTTGGCTGCGATGCAAACCGCAACGCTCACGGCGTGGCGGGCGCGCGGCGGAAGAAGTCCCCGCCGCGCCTCCAGCTGAGCCATCGCAAACCGATCCTCCGTTGCCAGGATCTCCAGGCAAAGCGATGTGACAGCCGTGGCCGGGTCATCGCCCCAGACCACGCGATCTAGTCTACTCCGCCCCGCGACGGCTGTGCCAAGGCTGCCGCGCAGTCGCAGACTGTACAGCCAGCACAGCACCCCGGCGTCCTGCAGCCCCCGCAGGAGCCTCGCAAGCAGCATCGCCTGCGCATTCAGGGCGGTGCGTAGCGTGAACGGGTGAGGCGCGGTGGCGGTAAACCCGCTCCACGACAGCTCGAGCGGCTTGGGACAGTCGAGGTAGCCAGACGGGCGCAGCAGCGCTTCCAGCTTTTCGTGCCACGCCCACAGGTGGGTGGCCATGCGCTCTAGCCCACAGGCCTGATGCCAAGAGAGGGGGGCACGCCACAGCGACTCTGCCAGGGCCATCGCGCGGTGCACAAGCGCAACGATGCCGTGCACACCAGGCGCCACCCGCATCTCGCTGCCGCGAAACGCCGGCTGCAGCAGGTCTGTCAGCAGCGGCGACAACGCCTCCGTCGCGGCCCCGGCGAAGGCGGCCCCCACCAAGGCGCCGATGCCCCGCTTTGGGCCAAGCCGCTGCAGCGAGGCGCGGGGCCCGTCGCTTGGGCCTGGCTGCCGCACAATTTCCGCGAACATGCAACCGAGGGACCGCACGCCGATGTGGCACAGAATCCCAGCCTTGCCGTACACAATGAAGGCCGCGGCAGGGTCCGCCGGCTCGCTGATGCACGCCACCCCCACTGCCGACGTGCTGAGCCGCAGCACGGAGACAACCTCCACAACGTCGTAAATCTCTTCGTAGATGGGCGAGGCGGCGGCCAGCAAGAGTGCGGTACAGGTCCGTGCGTCGTACAACACGGTCGTCCCCTCGGCATCCTGCGACGCCAACTCCACGCTGTCGACGCGAACGTCCTCCGGCAGGGGGCGCACCGCCCCCAACCGCAGCACCGTGCGGCGGGCCTCGTCGGATCGCTTTGCGGGTGTCTCCTCAAACAGCACCGGCTGCCGCCCGCCGTTGCTGAAGACGAGCGTGGCGTACCGGTGCAGCGGAGAACTTGGGAGCACGGCGACCGCGCTCCCCTGCAGCTGCACGCAACACTCCGCGGCGAACGCGGACGTCGACGCGCGTCCCCACACCGTGAGTTCGGCGTTCGACAGCACGAATAGTCTTCCGCGGCTGGCGTCGTATGCGCTGTCGCGGTAGCGGCGCGTGTCCCACAGCGACGCCAGCGTGTGAAGGAAGTTTAACGGGTGACGTCCGCCGACCGGGAGCAGGCCCAGTTTCTGCTGGCCTCCCGTGACGAGTTGGTAGGTCGCCACGTGGGCGTTGCCGTGGCAGAGCGCCAGCTCCCCGTCGCGGGCAAACACAATCTTTTCCACGGCGTGCTTCGTGCCGACGAAGACGTCGTCCGCGACCTGCAGCTGTGGGGCTGCCCGCAGCTGCGCCACATACACGCCGTCGGCGAGGCCGACCGCCAGAACGGCGTCCCCGTCCGCCCCCTGCTGCCGGATGCAGGCGTCGTGGATGGGGCTGTCCCACGGCGGGCAGTAAAAGTGCTCGCCCTGCCGCACCACGAGGAGGCGGTTGTCGCTCATGACAAGGTGGGCCCCGTCCTCGTACTGGGCGCGGTAGCGCGCGCTCCCGCTAAGCAGGTTGGCGCACGGCCAGGCGTGCTCCTTCTCCATCGTCACGTCAAATAGTGGGCAGTGCGACGCGGGGCGCAGCAGACTCCGCAGCAGCGGCGGAGCAGCACTCTCGCCGTCCGCCTCGCCTTGTTGAGAGTGGTGAAGCAGGGACTGCAACATTCCCGCCCCGCCCACTCACTCACGCCTCACCTCTTGCAGGAAGCACCAGCAGCGGCTCTTTGCTGTGTGCGCTTTTTGTCGTTGGTTGTGGCCGTTGCTGTTGTTTCTAGACAGAGGTAGATAAATATACTATTATTACTACTACGTTGCCTTGTCCACTCTCTCTCTATCGCTCGCCGTGTTTGCGTGCCCTGCACCCGCTGGCTTGGTCACCCGCTACCGGCTTCCTTCCCCTCCCCCCACCTCCACACCCTGGCGTGAAGAACAACTCTGCCTCAGCAAAAGAGTGAAAGAAAGAAAGCGAAAGAGATCAGACGCACACATGCAAACAGAGAGAAAGAGATACATAAGTAACGCAAACGCATGCTATACATTTGAAAGCGAGCTGTGAAGAGTTAAAGGCAGACGCCACAAGAGATCCTCCTTCGCCTGCTCACTGCATGACTTTTTTTTGGTTATTTTACATTTGCAGTAGCCAATCATCCTCTCTTCCCTTGCAAGGAGACAAGAAGCATCATATTTGTGTGTTTGTCGCGGTTGCTGTTGATGTTGTATATTTTTCCCCTCTTCTTCGCCCACGCCTCAGGGCCATCCCTCGATCATCACCCGGCGGAACTCGTTGAAGCTGAGGCGGCCGTCACCGTCGGTGTCTGCCTCGTTGATCATCTCAAACGCCTGCGCCGTGGAGAGTGGGCAGCCGAGGCGGCCCATGACAAACTTGAGGTCGGTGACGTTGATGAACCCCCTGTTTCCAAGGTCGTAGATGCTGAAGGCGCGCCGCAGCTCCAGCTCCTTCTCCTCCGGGTCGTTGAGTTTGGTGGCGACGAGGGTGAGAAACTCGGGGAAGTCAATCACGCCGTTGGCGTCCAGGTCGGCCTCGGCCATCATCGCCTGCAGCTTCTTCCGCGACACCTTCTGGCCGATGGCCTCGAACACCTCGCCGAGGTCGTCCACCGTGATGCTGCCGTCGGAGTCCTTGTCGAAGACGGCGAAGGCCTCCTTCAGCTCCGTGATCTGCTGCAGCGTCAAGAGATCGGCCATCGCAGCGGGGAAGCGGCCGCCAGCTTGCGCCCCTGCACGTCCTACTCGTGTTGCCTAAAAGTCTGGCAGGTGGGAGGGGGATGCCACCTGGCGCCGCCCGCAATTCCCGTCCAAAGCTAAAGCAGGCAGGCAATCAAAGGGGGGAAGAAAATATACACCAAAACAAAATAAAAAGTATTAATTATATTCCCATGATACTTTCCTTCTATTTTATTTGTTTTTTTTTGTTTGCTTGTTTGATTATTCTTTTTCTTTTTTGATGAAGGCTGCAAGACGCATCTTGGGTAAAAGGAACATCAAAGCAAAAAAAAAATGAAAATGAAAAAAGGGCGCGCTTGCGCCCAATATGGCATAAAGAAGACATACATCACTCAACGCGTGGCTGCCTCCTCCTCCTCATCGTCCTCAAACGAGTACAACTCAGCCTCTGCCCTCGAACGCTGCGTGTGCAGGCGCGAGCGCAACACCGGATTCCAGAGTTTGTCGTCCTCTATGCTAGACATGAGGGCGCTGCTCATTTCGTCGGTGTGCGGCGAGGTCCTGACGTCCGCCTCGCAGGGGGCTGGTAGATCATGCGCGTGTACCGGGGTTCCCCCCTGCATGCCTGTTTGGAGATTTTTTATGCACCCATACGAGAGCTCGCGGCGGTCCATCGAATGGGCGCCAAAGACAAGCTCGTCCTCGTCTCGGTGCAGCGCCTGCAGCTCCTTCATCTGGTGCGAGCGTCGATGCGCCCACACCCGCTCCTCGTGCGTTGTCTCTTCCCAAAAGTTGTTGTACGGTCTCGGAATAAGACTCTCGTCGATGGGAACGCCGTACTTCTTAAGCACCCACTTTGCCTTTCGGTAGCCGTCCACTACCATCATAAAACAGTCCCAGGTTTGATTGACGTAACGCGCCGCGGCAACCTCTTGATACAGCATGCGGCGATAATACTCCTGCCAATCCGGCGGCAACTCGCGTAGACGGCGATAGGCCCAGTAGGTAAACCGCTTGGCAGGACTCACCGCGCCATAGTCGTACCAAGAAACACGATACGGCGTATGCCCTATCGTGTTGTGTAAATTTCTCGCAAGTGGCTCCTCATCCTCCGCCGCTAACGCCACCTGTGCCAGCTTGTTTGTCTCGCCTTCGCTACACGACACCTTCGCGTCACTGCTCACTAAACCACTTTTTCGCGGCCCTGCATCTGACGTGCACAGGTCTCCCGCTTCGGGCGTGTGGGCAAGACGGGCTACGGCAAAGACGGGCTCCATTTCCACGGGGTCCAGCGTGAAGTTTTTCCCCCGTGAATTCACTTTCCGTGCCTCCGCTCGAGTTCCCAGCTCTGTTGAGAAAAACCTGCTCTGGCAACGCCACGGGTGCGGGAGAGTCACACGCCTGACGGCCATCCGTGCGGAGGACGATAACTTAGACGCGTGAGCGCACATCTAGGCGCGTCTCCCGCTTCTTGCTTGCTGTCGCGTTAGCAGGAAACACCGACGCCAACAACAAATCCCACTCTCAGCCCCAAGACAGAAAAAAAAAGGAAAATCATAGGAGGAAAAAAGAAGTTTTATTAAATAGACTAGGAACATTCATCCGCAGACGTGTTTGCATTCATATATATATATATGTATATATTTCTTCTTATTTTCTTCCATCGAACTATCCCCCCACCTTTTTTTTCCCCCTAATCCCTTTACTTTCGGCAAAATAATAAAGCCTCGTGCCAATATTAGCCACCGCTTATATATATATATATGTATATTCCTTCATTCACCTCGTGCTACAGCAGCATCGCCTTCGATAGGGAAAGGCCATCTAAAAACATGTATAGCCTTGCGTCAACAATAATTCGCGGCTGGCGTTTCTTTTTTTCCTCAAGCAGTTTATTCAATGACTGCAGAGGAGTATCATCACCGCCGTCACCGTCCAACTTTTTTGACGACACTGGAAGCAGAATCACCTCAATATCCTCGTCATCGTCTAACTCCTGCACCGGGGAACGGTTGACCTCTCTCTCACCATCAACAACCACCCGCACAAGCTTGCAACAGGAATCGGTGAGCCCGGGCTCATAGCAAATCGCATCCGTCACGTTTATAATGTTTTCTTCTGTGGCAACATAGCCCGTTTCCTCCTTCAGCTCACGCAAGGCGGCCCTCTGCACATCCTCACCCTTGTTCACTAACCCTGCAGGGAACTCCCACACCACGGCATCCAGTGGAGGACGATACTGTGCGACTAGAACAAGAAATACACCATCCGAACGACGCAAAAAGGCGCAAATCTCCGCACCATCTATAGTAAATGGCGCAGTTGTTGATGGGGGCCCTCCTGGAGAGGGTTGCAAACCAGTCCGTTGCACCAGCTCCCACGTTCTACTCTTTCCACTGACAATTTCCTCCGCTCCGTCCAGTGAAGAACTGTGGCACATCGGTCTGTACGAAATCTCACACAGGCGCAGAAACCGATTCTCACGTAGGACGTCTAGTTTTGTCCTTTCATACCGCCTCATCATTCTCGTGACAGCCAGCTGATATAAATGAAACCACACGCCACCTGTGTGTTATCTCTTTTTGTTTTCTTTTTTGAGCCAAAGGGAAACAAACCGCAGGATGCAAAAGGAAAATAATAATAATAATAATAACCGGCAAAACTCCTGTTAAACGCACAAAAAAAAAGATGAAGAAACAAAGCGACACACAAGCTGCAATATAAAATCAAAAGCAAATTTTTGGAAAAGGCAAAAACAACAACAATAAAAGAGACAAAATCCGCTTTATTGTCGTTTGCATTCCCCAAAATTTTTCATTCATCCCCCTCCTCTCCTAAACAATTCACCAATAACCCCTGTAATGTTCCCCTCCATATTAACTTCCAGAGTCATCGCATCCGCATTTCGTACATTAATACGCCCAAAGAAGGCTGCCGATGAAGGCATGAAAAAAAAGGCCACATGGGACCCAGTGAAACAAATATAAAGGAATTTTTTATGAAACCTCAATGCCTACAAGAGAGTAATACGCAAATATATATATCTCGCAGTTAACACGTCATGGCCTCTGGGATGAGCAGGGATGAAACAAAAACAACAACAACAAAACCCAGGTTATTAAAAAAGAATAAAAAGGTTTAACCTCCGCATTATTTAGCTCACCACCATCTATGAGAAGAAAAAAGCAAAAAAAAACGGGTCATATTACTTACCGAAGATCACAGAAAATATATGCGTAATAGGGTGCCTCTGTTAACACTAGATGTATGAGGCTTCAGAGTAGATGGTGGAAACCTATATTATATATATATATATATATATATATTCTGTTAGTTGGAACAGGCAGTAAGACGAAAAATTAATTATAAATAAGCAAATAAAAAGGTTGCCAGAGGAGGACAGAATAAGAAAAGATGTATATACCAAACTCATAGACCCCAATGCCTGGCTTGCTCCTCTCCAGGTGCTATCTTTTCCTACTTTCTCCATTTGTTTAAGCGATACCCCAGGGAGTAGAACAATTAAACCGCAGAATATTCCCCAGGGAAAAAGAAGAAAAATAAAAACTAAACTGAAGCAATGCAGAACTGCCAAGACACTAATAAATGCCGTGGGATAATGAAATATTGTTTTGTTATAATAATAATAATAGCGTCAAATGAAGGGCTATGAATAGGGTTCATAAAAGCGGGGTTTTGTCGATTTTGGTGGCGAATAAGACACGCAAGTTCACAAAAAGGAAAACAAAGAGCAAGCTAAGGCTACCGCTGTCATCCATTTTCTCCAGTAGTTCGAATGGAGTTACCAAGACAGCCGTGCATCTACAAAGATATTTAGCCAGTCATCGAAGCACAGCAAGGAAAAAACACACACACACAGCTGGAAAGGCACATCTCTTTCTTTTGAAAGACATAAATGGTGATAGAAAACTCTTAATTCATTTATCTTGTTTAGACATATTTGCCCATTCATGTACCTAGAGAGGCACATATGGATATACCTACAGCAAACCCTTATACGGTCAATGATGACGCCATATTAAGCTCTGACAATTCACATGGGTTCTGCACACCCTCACGGTTTTAGTATGTTCCCTTTATTTACATAGAAGGCAGCAACAGACAGCTAATCGGCGCTATTTGTTTTGATATGTAACCTCCTACACACCTCGTCAGAAGGCGAGGGAGAAAATACAAAAAAAAACAGAGTATGAGAACATTAAAGTAAAGAGCTTTTCCGCCGCATTCACAATGCAGTCGAGCACAGCATTCAATGATGGGTTCGAAATTCAAAAAGAAATTCCTAAAGGAACTTATTGTGAAGCAAACAAAAATACAAGGGAGAAAAAGCAAACACCCATAAACTGACCGCAGACAAAACACATGGGCCGCAACAACGCCAGTCACGATAAAAAAAAATGTATAACCGCCAGCGAGTCTCGCAGATAAATTCTTGTGGGAAGAAAAGGCAATGACAAACAACAAAAACCGAGAACGTTGAGAGTATAAATAAAAACAATGCCACCGCACGGTTGAAAAAATAAAAATAAAAATAAAAATAAAATAAAATAAATAAATAAAAGGACCTAGCTCTCACCCCCCAAGAACGCCATCCTCGACCCTTTTGCTCCGCAAGACCTGCCACGACGACAAAGCCATGACGCGACGATCTGAAGTAGCAGCGGAATCCCGCCGCTTCAGACGCGCGGCGCCGGGGCATTACGCCTTCTTGCGCCACTGCTGCGGTGCCGGTTGGCATCAGGGTTGTGCGCGCCGCGCATTCCGTGCTGCACTGTGCTTCTTCTTCTGGGGAGAGCCGCGCCGCAGAAGCCGCACGGAAGCTCGGGCAGGGGCGGGGTGCGTTCCGGGCGGAAAGGGCGACAGCGCAGCGGCTGGTGCGGGCGCTTCTCCCTCCGGCGGCATGCGGCCGTGCCGAGGCATGCCCGCGCGCCACGCCTTGGTGAGTTTTGCGGCGCTCTTTGCGCGGCCGGGCTGTACCGTTCTGCGGGCACCACCGCAGGGACTCCGCGATGCCGGTGGCGGAACTTCAGTTGCGCGGGCCGGGCGGCCCGCGTCGGTGGCGAGGGGCGCCGCGAGCTCCTGTGCTCCGCCCGGTCGTTTTGGCTGGGCGGGCCCTTGCCGCAGCGGCCCGGAGGCAGGGACCGCCGGCGGTCGCAACGCGGCGGCCGGCCCGGGGCGGACCGATTGACCCCCACCCCACCCACCCACCAGCCCACCCACACACGCACACACACACACAAACGGCAGCGGCAAAACAAGACGCTGCTTGCAGCTGCATGGGCGCGCCGCGGTTGCAACTAAACTCCTTCGTGGCCCCCGACGCGCGCAGCAATGAAATCGCACCTTGACGCGGTGCCGAGGCTTTGGACCACGAGAACACCGCAGCGGGGCGCTGCCGCGAGCGCGACGGAGACCAGGACGACCTCGCCCCTCGAGAAGGCTCCGCGCCGTGTCCGGCGTGGGGAGGTGAAGCGGTCTGCGTGCAGACCGGCCGACAAAACCGCACGTCCGATTCGTTTCGGTCACTCCGTCGACATCACCCGCTGCGGGGATGTCCGCGTAAGAACCCGGGCCCCGATGAGGACGGCTCCGTTGTCGCCTGGCAGCTGAACATCGCGGGCCTTTCGCCTGTCAAGAACATCGCACTAGCTGCACTTCTGGCCCGGCATCCGCCAGACATCGTTCTCCTCCAGGAGGTCAAGAACCAGAGTGCCACGGCGACGATGTTCATTGGGTACACGGACTTCCACCGGGCCCGCGGCAGGCGCGGCGGCGGCGTTGCCGTTCTGGTCCGCCACACCCTGCCGTGCGAGTGCCTGCGCTCCCTGGCA
>NW_021704659.1:0-12153 GCF_003719485.1 Trypanosoma conorhini | reverse complement strand
GGGGGGGGAGGGGGGTGCCGCCGTTGCTGTGCGCTATATTTTTTTCTTCTTTTTTTTTTTCTTTTTTTTTTTCTGTTACTTTGCATTTTTTCTTCTGTGCCTGTTTGCCGTTCGAACTGCCTCGCTCCGGCTCGATGAGAAGTCATAAGCACAAAGACACATAGGCAGTATCGTGGCGGGAGCAAGCAGCGACAAATCGGTCGAGCAAAGAAGGAATCACACACAAAAAAAAAGAACTAGGGGGAAATAAAGAGAGAGGAGCCAAGCCAGCGAAGATGTTTGCGCGTCGTACGCTTCTGGGGGGAAATATGGCACTGCGGTCTGCGATGGTGGCGCGGCACACCGGCGGCTGCGGCGGCAGCACTGCTCTTGCTTTGCGATGCGACCGGCGGAACGTTGCACAGCTGTTTTCGAATCTTGCCACGCACTCGCTGCAGGTGCAAAGTTGCGTGTCCCTTAGCACCCTCTTATATTCCCCGCTGGGTACGGCGCTGCTGGTTGCCTTGGCGTACAATGTGGTGGTTATCGGCACGAAACACGTCACCTACACTATGGAAATCACGGGGAAGGACTACGTGCAAGATCAACAACTGCATATGATCATGAAGTACGGCATCCTTAGCTGTATCCTTCTTGCGATGGAGGTCATGTTTGTGGAAGTTTGACAGTGGGATGTGTAAGTGGTGCGCATGGCTCTTTTTTTTTTGCTGTACACGGCGGCAAAAAGAGGGAATAAGCAAAAATTTTCTGAGTGGATCTATATGACGTTTTTGTTGTCTTTTTCTTATTATTATAATTATTGGGATGGGGTGTGTGTGTGTGCTGCTCTTAGGGAAGATACATGTGCTACGCCGTTATATATATATATATAAGAGTGTGTACGCTATAGTTATTGATTGTGTCGTGCTCGTACAGTGTATAGGGAGGATTGCATTTGCCCGCGAATGGGCGGCAGCAAGGGGAAGAGGAAGCGAAGTAGTGCGAACTTACTCTCCTTGGTATGCCTGTGTTGTGGTTTTCGGGCTGTTCCCCCCACGCTCTCTGCCACCACGTCGTGGCGTCTGTCGCCCGCGTTTCTTTTCCTGCGTGGTGTCACTCATCATCTTTTCCTTTTTTTTGTTCCGTCTTCTTGCGTTTTTCCTTTTTATTCTTCTTTCATGGTTGCGTCTGGCGCGCGTCTACAGTGGGTGATGAGCGGGAAGCAGAAAAAGCAGTTCAGCAAGAAGGAGGAGGAAGAGGAGGAGGAAGAGGAGGAAGACGAGGAGCTGCTGGACGAGGAAGAGGAGTCGAAGGACGGCCGCAGCGGCGAGGACGATGAGGAGGACGGCGAACACGTGAAGGGCGCGGAAAAGGCCCGGAGGCGCAACAGCAGCGAGGAAGATGAGGAGGCGAGTGACGACGACGCCGCAGCCGCCACGAAGGCAAAGGGCAAAATGCGGACGGAAGAGAAGGAAGAAAATTTGCCGCCACGCAAGGCAGCCGTGCGGGAGATCCAACTGCTGCTTCCCGGCCACGGCCCAGAAAAAAGCGTCGTGAGCGTCCGTCTCTCCGCCGAGGCGCCTATGCACCCTGCGAAAAAGAGGCGGCTGCATGGGGGGCATGGCGGCGACGAGGAGGAGGAGGAGGAGGAAGATGAAGCTGAAGGGCGAGAGGAGGAAGAGGAACACGGTAAAGAGCAGCGCAGCCAGCATTTGTCTCCGCCGTGGCTGCCGCATCTGCTTAGCGATGACGTCTTCCACTGGGAACGCACGTTGCAGCTTATGTATGGCTACGCCGCACTCCCAGCCTCACCGCCGTTTGCTGACGAGAAAAATGGGCGCAGCCAGCAAGATGCGCCAATGACCCGGCAGCACACTGGCTTAGTTGAGGAAGAGGAAGAGGAGGAGGAAGAGGAAGGGGTGGATGGGGAAGAAGACGAGGACGAAAATAAGCCGGATATGACGAAAAATACAGAGAGGGAGAAAACAGAGGCGACGGTGGGAACCAACACGCGGGTATCTATTGTTACCGACGCCTTTGCCGAGGGGTTTCCGAATTCCGAGTCACGCTCCACCGCCAGCGAGGCTTTCCTCTCGGTGAAGGAGGTGGATGCTTTAGGCAGCGCGTCTACGCGCCCTTCCAGAGCAAGCTTCTCGGTGCGGCCGGTGGCGTCTTTGCCGCGGACGGTGCTGCGTTTTACCGAAGCGCATCGTGTCTTCTTTTTGGTGCGTTCTGTGGATAGAAAGCAGTGGTATCTGCTGGACACGCTTCCCCAAGAGCCGCAGCAGAGGCTCCGGAGCGGCATCAGCGGTGCCGGGGGCGTGTCAGCAACAAGGGGTGGCACGAAATCGAGGGTAACTGCTGAGGGCTCCGAGGAGGAGGAGGAGGAGGAGGAAGAAGAAGAGGAGGAAGAGGAGGAGGAAGAAGCGGAGGAAAAGGAAGGGAAGCAAGATGTAACGATGGAACTTGACGAACAGCAGGAGGGAGAAGAGGAGGGGGAGGATAAAGCGGAAGACGACGAGGAGGGAGTGCCAGGTGCGCGGCGCTTGGACATGGATTCCGTTATTTGCATTGACGCGCTGATGCTTGCCGCTCTACAAAGTCCCACTGCGCTGCGCTGCTGCCTCTTACAGCGGGAACCCGTTTCACTCACCTGTGTGGAGCGCTGGCTACGCATGGACCTTTCTGCCGCGATGCCAATATTCACCAGAATTCACCGTATGATGTTATCTGTATATGCAACAGGGGCTGCACGTCTGCCGTATGAACTGCCCGGTGCCGCGATGGACTTTAACCTCTTCTTCACGGCGTCATACATCAATAACCGCCTCCCCACCTACCCAAGGATGCAGATTAATACCTCACAAGTGGAGCAGCGGAGCAAGCAGGACAAGGAAGATGCTTCCTTTGCGGGGGAACGGAGATGCATTGAAACCATGGAAGCATTGCTGAAGGTGCGCACTTTGCCGACTAGGCGTATCCTTGTCAGCCACTTAGGCTCTGTAGTTGGAATCCGACTCATCTTGTGGCTTCTTCTGGAGATACCAAAGCCACTTCTTCTTTCATGGGCATCTGGCTCTGCAGGTGAGTATGCTGTGTTGAGCAGTCACCTCAATCATGCTGGTAGAGGGGGACTTGATGCGAAGTATGACGACGGCGACGAAGAAGAGGAGGAAGAGGAAGAGGAGGAGGCGGAGGAAGGGAGCTCAAAAAAAAGTATGCCGGCGAAGCTGCCGCAATTGCCGCATTCCTGCGGCGTACGCAGCAGGAGGATGGTCCTAGGTTTGCCATTTCTCCCTTCCTACTCGCAGTTGTGGTTGAGATACGCCGACGCCTTCAACGTGATGCAAAAGGGAATGCCCCATCCGAGTTTACACTCATGGAGTGTATTGGGCCTGCCCTGCTGCAGCGTGTGGAGGATGGTAAGCCCCGAAAAGACCCGCTGGTGGTGTCATCCTTCTCACTTCTCCCGGAAACAGGCGCAGGGGCCGGTGAAGTGTCGCCAACGCAGCCTCGGACGCAGCAACTGTACCAAAGTGATCTTGTCATGCTTCTACTCGTCTTGACGAGCGCGCAGTCGAAGCGCTGCTTGTCCCCTCGTGAGAAGGAGGACAAAAGAAAGTCCGTCGTGGTACGGTCATACTTGCAGCTAACCTTTGGCATTTCTGACGAGCATCATGAACTCTTTGAATACCTACTGCGAAAGAAGGCAGAGCGGGTTCGCACCCCAACCGAGACGATGAAGTCAGGTTATTTTCGTCTGCTTTATCTTTGTATGTTGCGGTTCAAGCGGCTTGCCTCCCTGAAGCTCCTCCTCTCCATGACCCCACTCTTCGCCGTCTTGGGTCCGCACGACCGCGCCCCATTTGCCGACCTTGTGCAGGCCTGGATGCTTGACCGCGACTTGACGACGGGCAATCATCTTGACTTGTTTCTCGACACCTTCTGGAACGAGCTGTACTACCGCTCCCTTGATAACCAATTTGACGAGGCTACAATTGCCAAGGGGCATGCGTTGCTTCTCTTGGACAAGATGATGGAACGTCGCAAGGCATACGTCTCCGCGCTGAATCAAATGTGTTCTCCGGTACGTACCCCGTCCCGAATTCCTTTCATCGCACGCCAGTCTCGGACCTCGGTCGTGGAATACGTGTTTCCCTTGCCACAGCCGAGCGTGGATTCGCCTAAACTGAGTTTATTCTCCCGCGTGCCGGGTGTCAGTTTGACCGTATCTGAGTACAGTGAGGAGTGCATGCAAGCGATAGAGCAAGTACGGATGACATTTGAGTCCCTCTCGCTGGCGCCGCGGACGTATCTCACTCCTGAAACGCTCTATACCGTCCTTTTCAGTGAACCTTTCCACAATGTCAGTCTTGTGCGCTACTTGATGATTCGATGTTGCGTTGTGACAGTCTGTGCAAACCCGCTAAAGGAAGTGCCGGTGCCTGTGATGGAGTATGCGCTACGCACAGGCAAGAAAAGCGCCATCAAGTTGCTACTTTCTATCGGGGCCACGCTTCACGATCATTTCGACGGTGGAACCGTGGCAGAGGACATGTTCCTCTTCGATGCAGTCTCGTCAAAAGAGGTAGCTCCGCTGCTTGAGATATGGAAGAAGCGGGAAGAGCAGCGAAAAGGAGATCCATCGGTTTCCTACGGAATCCTTCGTACAGTGCGGAGCGCCACTTAAGAACTGGGATGTTCGGGAATTCGAAGCAGTGGAAGGTTAAACTATGCTGAAGGAATACGATGTATAAAGAGTTAGAGAACTTTTTTGGGATGAATCATGTACAGTTAACGCGATTCCACTTTGCGACAACGCGTTATTGGCCAACTTCGCCATTGAGTGGCCTCGCAACATTGTGTATGTGGCTTTTTATGCTGATTCATCGTATTTTTGATGCTTCTTGCCTCTCTTTCTGTTACTTGTGAGCGGCGATACTCGTTCTTCCTCTTCATGTATGTCCTCCTTCGTACCCACTTTTTTTTTCTTTTCCTTTTTCCTTTTCGATTTCTCGCTTTTCCTCTGGCCGTGCTGAGTTATAGGACCGCCGCACCCCACATACGCTCATAAAACACTCTAGAGAGGTAGGGAGGAAGGGGGAGGAGGCAGAGGCACCCCGTCAATGTCGGGTTCCTTGCTGAAACTGCAGCCGGAAGTCCTTGTTGACACCGACAGTGTCTGTGGTGCTGAGACACACAAGCGCGTTGTCTCCATTCCCGCTTCAAGGCTTGCGGATGCACGCAAAAATGCCACAAACGGCCCGCTCAATTTGGGTGGAGTAAGCCGAGCACTAGCAACAGCCTCGGGGGTTCCGGCACATGTGGCACGAGTAGATGCGGCCGCAAAGGCTTTAACGCATCCGGTGCAACCCTTTGCTGTTGCGGCGCCTTGCCTGAACGAGAGCGTGTCCCCGTGGCGGGCACGTGGAGCGCCGTCTGTCGCCAGCTCGTCTGCTGCAGAGAAGGCTACTCTCTTGGATGAGTTCAACACAAAGGGCTCTGTGGCGTACCCGGGAGGTGCTGTTCTTCCAGCTCTCATGACCAAGTTGTCGGATGTGGAGCGGCTCCTCTATACATTGTTGCCTCCTAGGCGCACTGTGTGTAAGGAAACAGGAAATACGGTTGTGGAGTTTGTCTCCACAGAGCCGTCTTCTCGGATAGAGGTGGCGGAGCTGCATGAGCGGTTGACGAACCGGCTAAAGCAGCGACGTGCTCAGGATAGTGGGATATGCCCGATTAGGCGCGAAATTTATGCAGAGATCTTTGATGAGCTTATTAGACAGGTAACGCTGGAGGAACCAACACGAGGCATCCTGCTGCTGCGCATTCGTGACGAGTTGTACCAGACCTTAGCTGCCCACCGTTCTCTCGCGGAGCGAGCCATGTATTTTGCCTCAAAGCAGCGGGAGGAGTCTGATGTGGGTACGGCGCAGCTCAAGCAGCGCATTAAGGAGTTGGAGGAGGTGCGAGCGGAACTATTAGTGAGGCGAAAGGCGGCGCAGGTGCGGGAAAGCCAATTGCTATACGCCATTGAGCAGGAGAACAATGCCCGCAGCAAGGTACGGCAAGATGAGTTGGGGTACTACCGGCAAGCCAACCGGCAGCTGACGCAGCGCATCAAATCCGAGACGGAGCGTACAAACGCACAGGGAGTGCTTATTCCCGCCGTTGTGCTCGACGCTGAATGCGTGGAGGTTAAGCCCCCAGTGACTACATAAACGCCAAAAAGGAAAGACACACAAACAAATTTTTTTTTTATTCCCTGTGGGTAAAGCTAGGAACTTTTTTTGAGGTGTTTCGTTCTTCCCTCTATGTGCGTATGCGAGTCAAGGTGTGACTTGTGTAACGCTTGTCCCGAATTGGGTGGGATATTGATGTAAGTATGGACCCGAAAATATGCCAACGCGCGCTTGACCCCCTCCTTGTCTCGCCAGACACATACCTATGTATATGTGCAGCTGCAGGTGATACAACCCAAAAGAAAGGAGTGGCGATGAAAAGCAGAATATCTCCCGAGTACAACACCGTTCTCTGGAGTTTCTTGGTTCCACTACGGGGAATTTTTTTAAATTTTGTTTTGCTTCTTTTCTTGCCTTCTTTGTGTTTGTTTCTTTGCCACTCTTACTTCCCTGCGTTGGGAAGAACGCTACATATATAGTGAATGATGTCGGATGCATCTAGTGAGGGTGGTTGCAGTGGCGGTGCTTCAATGAAGGTCTCCACTGCAACCCCAGAAAGTGAGGTGGAGAAGCGGTTGCAGCGTTGCAGGGGACCATGGCTTTATTGCTATCCGCGAGCACGCGCCCACTCCTCTCTTCTTGCATGCTACCGCGCAATGGGAGGTCGTGGGGGGTTGGCGCCTCAGCGCCTTTGCCGTGACGCCGCCCGTGATATATCGTCGTTGTTTGCATCGCCACGAACCGCTACGAAAACGGACCATACGCAGAATCCCACGCGGAAGGAAGCTCCCTTGAGCTTGCGTCTCGCTCAGCGTATGTATCCTTCTTGTCAGATGCCTCTTGTCAGCGAGAGCACCGTCAGTATGGTGGAGGCGGTGTTGAGTCATTTGCAGCTATCAGAGGGAACGCCTGTATTCCTGCCAGGATTGTTGCTCTACCCACACTACCACCTGCTGGAGCTCTTTGATGCGTGGAACTTGCGTGTCCTTGGCTACGATGTTGATTATGTGACGATGCGCGTGGAGGAGGACGAATTCCGCAAGAAACTGCGGGATGTTGGACACAGTAGCAATTGTAACAGAAATTCAAGTAAAAAAAGTTGTATTTCTTGCAAGGAGTGCTCTGCAATTGTTTTGTTTATAGGAGTTGGCGCACGCTTCTTGACTAATGTGGAAAGCATTGTAAGTATCGCACGTGAGGATTCCCGTGTCTTGACGCTGGAGCTCCAACCTGTCACTGCGGCGTCGTTTTGGCCGGAGACCTGCAGTGCAGGGAGGGCTGACGTGCAAATCACGTGCATGGACGCGGCCGGGGAAATGGGCGGCGCAATCGCATTTAGCAAAGATCCGCTGCTTGCAAGAGGCATTTTGGCGCGCCTGGAGGGCCGGCCTCTGGCCGCCGCGCGAAGGCAGTGGGTTTCATTTGCGCGTCACATCGCTCACGTGATGGTGTCAGATGGCATGAGCTTTCGGCTTGCACTGTGGGTGATGCAGTGGGGGTCCCTGGCGGCGCAGAAGCTTCGCCCCCGGCGGCGGTGGCCAACCGCGGAGGAGGCGCAGGTGGACGAAACCGCGAGAAGGGCGGGGCGTGGCGCCGTCGCGCGGGCCGACCGCATCTTTGAGTTCCTCATGGCATCACAAGTGAAAGTTGCGCGTGGTGGCGCTACAAGTCGTGAAAATGATGGAATGAGTTCCGTGGGCGACAAGAAGAAGAGCAACAAGAATAATGGCCAAATCAACTTGGTGGTGCCGTCACGTGGTGAGTCACCTAATTCTGCCTTTTCGCAGCCTCACCGTGGGTTGCTTCTTTGGATGCTAACCACCGTGACGTCGTTGCAGCGGCGCGTTGACGCAGACTGCTTCTCTCTCTGGGAGTTTCTCAGCCGGCTGCGTAACGACGTGGAGGTTGTTTCGGCCGGGGAGCCGACGACGCCGCGGCGGTGTGTTGCAGGCCACTCCGACAGTTTGTTGCTTCGCGTTCGCGAGCCCGAGGCGGCGGCGCGGGCGTTGCGCACGGCGGGGTTCGACGCCGTCCCCGCCGTCGCTTGTGTCTGGAGCGGCTGCAGCGGGGCGGGCGAGGCACGGAAACGGCTAGTGGCGACGCTGCGGGAAATTGTGCTCCTTCCTGACTGCCCTCAGAGCGCCGCCCTCGCACAGCACGCCCTCTTCCTCCCGCTCTATGCGGAGATGCGGTGGAAAAACCGAGAGAAGCTTCACCACGTGATGCAGAAAACGTTTCCCGCGTCGCTGTTCTGCAGCCCCAGTGCGCACTTCCGGCAGCATGTGACGAGCACGCCCTCTCAACACGCCTACCGCTCGACGGAAGTGGAGGCGCTGCTGCGGTCATGCAAGCAGACTTGTAAGGACACGAACGCCCTCTTCGCGGACTCACAGCCGCTTCTTCTTTGGGCGTTGCTGGGGCCTGTTCCCGGCTACTTGCTCTCGAAGCTTTGAGAGCGAGGATAGACGCGGCGCAACACACATACACACATACTCAAACATGAATAAGTCAATACATGCATATATATATATAAACAGAGGTGAAAGAACGCTATTTTACTCCACTGCAGTATGTTTCTTCTTTTTTTTTTGTGTTTTTTGTTTTTTGTTTTGTTTCCGAGGCATATTACTGGTGCTGTGACCCCAATTCATTTAACCATGTTTGTTGTCGCGTTTTTTTTTTCGATTCCCCTCCGCCCATCGTGATTCTGTGTGCGCCTCTGACGTCTTTCATGTGGACGCACGCCAACGCCACTGCGTAAGCGCGGTCCCACCAGGAAGGGAGCCACCTCGTCAAGGATGACTGACCCAGTGCGGCGTGACCCGACGGAGTTTCTACGCGTGCTCCGTCGGATGTCAAGGACAACATCGTGGCAAAAGACAATGTTGTTTGCGTCAAAGGGCCGTATGGTTGGCTACAGGCTGACGCGCGAGCATTACAACACGATCCTCTTCTCCCAGTCTCTCTGGGGGCGGGCGCTGGAAATTGTACGGGTGATTCGCGCAATGCAGGAGGATCGGGTTCAGCCAAACGGTGCGACGTACTATTACATTGTGAACGGCATGGCGAATGCCGACCATGGCTGGAATTATGACTTCAAAATCAATCATCGATTGGAAAAGCTACAACATTGGCGCGTTGCCCTGCAGGCGTTGGAGGCGTGTGAGGCGAATGGCTTCGATTCCACGGACACCATGCACAATTCAGCGCTTATTACAATGGTGATACCTGGATTCAATAAATGGGAGGAGGCGAGTCGATTACTTGAAAAGATGCTGCGTGAGGATCGACGCATGCACCCGACGATGGTGAAGTTTTACCATGACTGTTTGATTCGTAACATGCGTCCACGCGAGGCGAGTCACCTCATCCGCCTCGCCGCAGAGCAAGGAGTACAGGGCTACGAGGACAAGTGGGAGGCGGACGTTTACAAGGGGCGACCGCACGACAGCGAATCGACGAGGAAGGGAACAGAGTCGGATGGGAAACGGAACGTAGACGTCGCCAACACCTTTGCGGCGCTGCAGCTGCGTGGGGACCAAAAGCTGCCGGCGGAGGAACTGCAGGCATTGCTGGAAGAAGAGACTGTGCGCAATATTGAAGCAGAGCGTTCCGTTCCTGTCCCGTACTCCGCCGGTTTACACCCGACGGAGATGAACAGTGTTTTCCGTCCCCGTGTGTACCGGCAGTTGTGGTACAAGTGGCAGCACATAGCCAACCGATACCGTCCTGCAACGGCGTTGAAACGCCGCCAGTTGGCCCCAAGAGACTCTCCAACCGGTATCCCTGGATTTAATCGCATTTAGGCCCAAGTGTTTCGCTGTCGAGCCGCACTTCTCCCCCTACTTTTGCCCGCATTCTCTCTCGCGATCGTCCACCTTGACGGATTGGGGGTTGCCTTGATCATTCCGTTCAGCGCTTGTGTCCAGGAGGGTTACATTCTCACTGTGTTTTTTTTTCTTTTCTGGGGGAGGAAAGGGAGTTGGAGTGGGAGGAGAGAATTAAATTGGACGAACCGTGTAAGGATGAGGCGGTCACTAAGATGCATCTGCGACCCACCCATCTTGTAGGGCCAGTTGGGTGAAGCGAACAGGAGGAGTGGGGTTCATTTGTTATGCACTTCGTGTAATGTTCGAGGGCGGATCACTTGCGCCCTCAGGTTGCAACGCTAATTGACCCCCGAGCTGGAAATCTTGTTTGATGCAAGTGTGTTTAAAGTTTCTTGAGAAATAGGGAGAGAGGGAGAGAGAGAGGACAGGTGGGCGGCGCGATTGCGTTCCTCAGTTGTTGCCGGTCGTGAGTCTGCCGGAGCCGACCACGTCCCCTCTCCACCGACAGGGTCCCAACTACGGAGGAGAGTAGATAACTCTTCTCTCCCGCAGCCTCTCCCATTGTTGTTGCTGTTGCTGTTTACCCACCTGACCTCCTCTCTGTTTTCTCTTTCTTTTTTACTTGTTTTTGTTTGTCCGAAGCGGGCGTGTGTGCCTCAGCAGGGAGGCCACAAGAGAAGGGGAGGGGGGAACAACGCCGGTGAGAATGAGCCGCAGTCCCACTGGCCTCAGTGAGCGGGGCGAGACCTCAAAGGAGACGCGTTTGTCGTGGGCGGAGAAGGCACGTGAGAAACTGGCAGCCGAGCGTCGCCGCGACGACGGAGGGGTGAAGGATAAGCGCTGCATCTTCCATCTTATTGGTGTGGGGGAGCACGTGGATGTAGAGGCTGAGCAGCAACGGCAGCGGCACAGTGGCCTTCTCGTGCCGCTCCAAGCTCTTCCCCTTGACGCATGGGACATAATCTCCTCGTTCCTGAACTTTCGTGAGGTTCAATTGCTGAGCAGCACCTGCCGTCTCTTCTGGGTGGAGTTGCACAGACGGGGGAATATTTGGCGTGGCCAACTCGAGCAATTTCGACAGGACATGATGAACTTACGTGGCGACGGACAACTCCTGTCTACGGAGTTTCTGACGCCCGTCCCATGCACCGTGTATGAGCGCATGAAGCTCGAACACAAACTGTACGTCATGGACGCACGGAGAGAATGGCACTTTCGAGAACAAGAAAAGGCTGACAGATCGAATGGCATTTTTTCCTCTCCGCTTATTTTTACCGCGGGCGACAAAGACGCTGGCGATCAGGATCACTTTTTCTTAAGCGATGAGGAGGCGCTGCCTCTGTCACAAATCCGTGTTCTGCGTCCGGCGCCACGGAGTGCGTCTGAGCCCGCGTACAACAGTAGTACTGCCGATGTTAGCCAGGGTAACCGCAACATGAGCCATCCTGCGGCGTCAATCTACACTCCAAGTGAGTACTTGACCATTTGCGACAACATTAACCACGGCGATTTCACCTGGTCTCGAAATGTTGTGCAAGACCGTACGGCTGATGAGGATGAGCTGATACTTTTTGCCCTACAACAGACGCTGCGCCGTGCCAAACGTCCTCCGACTCGCCGCTCTTTGGGAGATGGGTCCAGCAGCTCTTATCACCACATGTTACGCCGCTTCAGTGGGACATTGCTTGCCATCTGTCGCTACGAGGCGGAGCAAATATTCAACACCTCTCTGCGTATGCACGGAATCATTGATGACTTTGTCATCTTCGACGACTCTTCCTGGACCGGGCCACGAGACTCCGCTAGGCCGGTGCCACTGTTACAAACACGCTATTTCATTGCCCCCGAGCTATGTCGCGACGGGCGTATTGGGCTCATCGTGGTTGACCCGGTGCGTGTGCTGGTGGTGGTGGGGAAGGAGTGCGTCACGCGCGATGATCCTCAGTGGGATGAAGCGTACACGACGGCTGTAGAAGTGGGTCGCGCGCCACAAGGAAGTGGAAGGAATCCTCAGCCGTCACGACGAGTATAGTTGATCCAAAGAGTGGCGGTGGGAGGAAGTTGGAGAGAACAGTCAACGCGAGGAACGGATAACAACAAGCGAGGAAAAGGAAAATGAAAAAGTCGATCCATTTCCTTCTTCCTTGATTTTTCCTTTTTTT
>NW_021704658.1:1206-12212 GCF_003719485.1 Trypanosoma conorhini | reverse complement strand
ACGCGAAGCGGCGAAAAAAGAGCGGCAACTAAAAGTTGCAGGGAGGAAAAGAGGAGCAAAGTGCTGCTGGTGCGGAACGAGCCACCCTCGCACGCTGCGGGTCTCCGTGACGCAAGCGGCCGGCGGAAGCAGCGGCCACGGAGGGAGCCAGCAATTGGGGAGCAAGCAGGTACATTTGCGGCATCAGCGGGCACTCCGCGACGGCAGCGCACGGCCGCGCAGCAGCTTCTCCACAGCCTGGCATACCTCAGCAGGCGACATGGTTCCCACAAATACGGCGTACACCTCCACCACGCAGTCCCCCGCCGGCTCGTCACACGCAAAGTCCGGCAGCAGCATCGGGCGCAGCACCAAGTGCGGCAAAACGGCAGCGGGAAGCCTCCCGCGTGCGTCGAGGGAGCCCCAAAGAAACGCCGCGGCCCCTGCAGAAGCCCCAGACCCTTCCGCTGGCGACGGTTGTTGCGAAGAGGATAGCAAGGCCGTGGCCGCCGCTGTCGGTGGAGCGCACGGTGTTGGGGTTGGCGGCCGCGTGGGCTCACGAGCAAAGGAGAAAAATGCCTTCTTCCTCCTTGCGGCAGGCGGAGTCGGCGCAGCGCGTGTCGTCGGCGGCGCTACCGCTGTTTCGGCGGCCTCGTGCAGGTTGCAGACGCAATAAAAGAACTGCATCCCGAGGTGACCCCAGACTCCCTCAGAATAGCCGCCCTGTAGCAAAGTGTGGGAGCGGCTGATGTTCAGCGCCACAAGCCGCCGCAGCGTCCCCACAGCATCCCGCACATTTGCCGGCCGCTCGTGCGTCATGCGGTGGAAGCTGGCGACGACACCCCCGTTTGTTCGGCGATCGACAGCGACGAAGTGAATTAGCCCAGGGATCTCGTAAGACTCCACTGGAGGCGAGAGCAGCCACTGAAGGCAGCTAAAGCGCGGCTCAATGCTGCCGTGGACGTCGCGGGCGAGCTGCGACAAGGCGCGTCCGCTTGCCGTGGTGGAGGAACACCCCCGCCGCACCTCCTCCCGCGCACGCTGCGGCGGGAGGTACATCAGGCAGAGACCGTATCCAAAGGGACAGGTTGCCAGGAGTGGGTCCGCGCCCGCGGCATCGCCGCTGCCCTGCGGCGCTGCGCCCACCGCCGGTATCCACCGCAGCTGCATGGCGCCCACTAAGTCTGAGTTGCGGAAGCAGATGCTGTCGAGCTGGAAGGTGCGGCCCGCAATGGCGTCGAAGTCCATTTCCACCTGGTGGTACTCATTACGCGCCACACATGCACGACCAGCAGCCGCGACCTCGTCTGTCCCACGCATTGCGGTCCGCCCCGTCATGAGCGTCAGCAGCTCGTCGTAGGCGGCTTCGTAGAACAGTGCCCGGGCAGATTCCCCGACAATCTCTTGTTGCAACGCCTCGGCGTACGTCTCAATGGCCCGTCGCGCCGCCAGACGGCTCACGTTGTGGCGGTGAATGCCAAAGCGCCGCAGTCGCTGCTCAAGCTCACGCAGCCGCCGCTCCTGCGGTGCAACGTCGTAGAAGCTGCGCTGCAGCGGCGCCGCAAAGAAGGCGCAGGTCACAAGGTACGCCAAGTAGCGATCCGAGTCCAGCAGCGCCACCCGCTCGACACCGCCGACGCGCGCCGCCTCCTCGCTCCAGCGCGGGGTGGTCTCCATCACAAGCTTGTGCCCAAGCAGCACAGCGACGTAGCTCGGCAGCCGGCGGTCGGCCGCATCCTGCAGGAGTGACTGCCGCACCAAATCGTCCAGCAGTCCACCGGCGTCGGGGCTGGCGAAGCCCGTCGCGATGATGGCCGGGCGCACTAGCCGCTCAATCGTCTGGCACAGCAGCGAGAGGTCGTGCTGCCCGAGGCGGGACTCCACGTAAAGCAGCACCTGCTTCAGCACAGGGGCGTTGGGGCCGCCCTGGCGAGGGTCAATGTTAAGGAAGAGGCACAACTCACCCACGAGCGCCGCGACGCGCAGCAGCGTCGCCGCACCGTAGCCGTCGTCGCTCCCCACCACGGCGAAGAGCGCACTCGACGCCTCCGCATGGGCGTCCTCCTCCGCCTCCTGCAGCGGGTAGCGGTGGACGCGGGCGTGCTGCCACGGCGAAAACGGCGACGGGGCGGCGGCCGCGTCTCCCCCCCGCCGCGCCTCCTCCATGCACTGCAGCATGTCGTCGAGCGCGCCAACCCGCAGAATCGCCACAGTCGCTTTGCCCAGCGTCAGCGAGCGCGCCCGCAGCCGCCCACGGCTGTTTTCTAACAGCCGCACGGTAAACCCATGCAGCTCCCCGGAGGCGCCCACGGCCACGGAGAAGGAGCCGGGTGAGGAGACCGATATGTACCGCATCGCCTTCTCCGTCTCCCTCCCGCTTTGCCGCCTCCCCGCTGCAGCCCCGCCGGAGGGAAGGGCGGCACACACACAAATGCACACGCGCACAGGGAGAGAGAGGAGGAGGAGGGCGGGGATGCAGCCACACAAGACAGGAATGAATGAATGGGAGGCAAAGGCGAGAGGCAGCCAACACCCCTCTGAAAAACAGGCAAACCATCGGCCACAACACAAGGCACACAGGCAACGAAACGAAAACAAAAAAGGGGGCGAGTGGCGAGGAAGACGATGTTGGTGCTGGGACCGTTGAGCAGCAGCCGCAGCAAGTGGCCGGCGGGATTTAAGTTGGCCACAGGGAGGAAAACAAAAAAAAGGAAGGAACGGGCAGATGCGTGGTACAGTGCATAACTGTAAATCCATCCCTCTCCCGCTGTGGCTGGAGCGCGTCTACACCCTGGCCGCCCCCCGATGCCGTTACGCAGAAGCAGCAACGCAGCAACGCCACGAATGAAAACGGCAGCACACGCATACCCACACACACACACACACCAAAACAGGATGAAACCAAACAAGCAAACTTATGACAGGCCGCGTTGATTTCCCATCCCGCCTCTTCTTCGCCTGCTTCTTGTTTTTTTTTTCGTTCGTTTCGCCCCCTCGCCCGCGGATTAAAAGGAGTAGCGCAGCATGGTATTGGTGGGCTCAATTTGCGCAAAGCTGCAGGTGAGGTTCTCGTCGACGATCATAAAGGCGCCGGCGTTGTCAAACTCGCCGCAGTAGTTGGGCGCCGAGAACACCGTGACAAGGCGACGGGCGGCGAAGAACTCGTAGCCGGCATCCACCACCTGGTGCGCGCGGCATATAAGGTCGAGGTCAAACTCCTTCAACGCCTTCTGCACAATGTCCTGGCCAAACGTCCATGAGACGCCGCGGTCGTTTTCGCCCCAGCCGACGCAGTCGCCCGGGTCGGCCCAGAGAAGGTCGCAGATGAGGCCGCTGTCGGGCACGTCGGTTGGCCGCAGGATGCAGCGAATTTGGTCTAGCTGCCTCAGCTCCGGGCTCAGGCCGCCGTGCATGCACAAAATACGCCCCTCCACCAGCCCCGCCACCGGCATGCAGTTAAACGTGTCTGTGAACTGCTTCCACAGCCGCACGCTGTAGCGCCGCTTGCACTCATCAAAGAAGCCGTAGATGCGATTGATGCTGCTAGACTCGTGGTTGCCGCGGAGCAAAAAGAAGGATTCCGGGAAACGCAGCTTGTACGCCAGCAAAAGACAGATGCTCTCGAGGGACTGGTCGCCCCTGTCCACGTAATCGCCGAGGAAGAGGTAGTTGGCCTCCGGTGGGTAGCCGCCAAGGTCAAAGAGGCGCAGCAGGTCGTGGTACTGCCCATGCACGTCGCCGCAAATGCGGACTGGCGCCACCACCTCCACTAGCATCGGCTGTGACATGAACAGCAAGCGTGACTCCATGACAAGGTAACGCACCTCGGCCTCCGACAATTCCTTCTGGGAGCTCGTGGCGCATGGGTGTCGCGGCGAATCCATCCCCTGCGCCTGCCTGAAGGCACTCAGACGTGACAGACGAGTGTACTTGCGTTGACGGTCTACGTAGACCCCGGCGGTGGCGTTGGGGGTGGCGGCGGCAGCAGCGCTATTGTGAGAGGGGTGCAGTAAGAGCCGCCCGATGATGTCGTCTAAATTCATCTCCATCCCATGCATGTTCGCCATTTAGATATGTCTCCCTCTATTCCCCACCCACCAGGGCAGCCCTAGGCTCTATCGTTTCCACGCACACACACACACACACACGCACTTGCGCTCCCTCACTAGCGCGCAGTGTGTTGCGGTTGTTCCTCCGCGTCTCACCAATTTTTCTTTCTTTTTTTTTCACTCGCCGTGGTGGGGCCCTCGTTGTCTTGCGGGTTCGCCCGCCGCTTCTTTTCCCTTCAGCTCGTATGGCTCCCCCCCTCCCTCGACAGCGGAACCAGGGACGCCGATGCGCCGCCGTGTGGGTGGACGTGCGTGTGGACGGCCGGTCCCCGCACCACGCACCGCCGTTTTTCCTGCACTCCGCCAAGAGCCGCCCGTGTGCCCTTCACTTTATCCCTCCCTTTTCTTTTTCTCTCCCTTTCCCTGTTCGCGTGTGACGTGCGTGGGCGGCGGTGCGGCGCCGCAGTTTGTCCGCGTGCCACGGAGACAAGAAGCGGGGGAGGCGCGAGTGCCAGTTGAGGATGGCGAGCGGGGAAGTGTCAGACAGACGCACACGGCGTGAGAGCGAAGGGGAGAAAAGGGAGCTGCTCAATCGGCGTGGCCGGGCGGCGCCAACGCGAGGACGACGGGAGTTGCGTACGTTCGCCCGCACGGAGCGACAGAAAAAACAACACACAAAAAAACCGAATTCAAACATTTTGACACGCTGCGGCAGGCAAACACGGGGAGGGGAAAAACGTCACCTGGAGGCTGGAGTGGCAGAATCGCCGTTGCGAGCGGCGGGATCCGTCGGGGGTGCGCCGCCTTCCCGTTCCTCCAGGAGGCCATTAATGACCTCAAGCTGCATCCTCGCCATGTTCATCTCATCGGAGTGCAGCAGCGACGCATCGTAGTCAATCTCCTTAAGGTACTCGCGGCCTCGGCTGAAGTGCGGCGGGTGCCACACCTTCAGTGTCGCGTCCGGGGTGGTGTTGGGCTTCAGCGAGGAGCGGCCGAGGATCATGCGGATGCACTCGACGAAGCCCTGCACAACGGACGGGTAGGAGGCGGTTAACTTCAGCAGCTCGTACACCGACTCCGAGCGCAGGATGGAGAGCGACGCCACCTCAATGATGCTGCCTGCGTGCGGGCCGTGGGCGCGAACGCCGAGCAGCCGCTTCTCCCTGTCATTTGTCACTATGACCTTGCAGAACCCCTTTGTGTTGCCCATGGCGAGGGCGCGGCTCAGGTGTCCGTAGCCGTAGTGCGCCACTACGTAGCCGAGGCTAGCGGCGCGGCACTGCTGCTCGTTGAGCCCCACACGCGCCAGCTCCTCGCCTAGAAACAGGATGGTTGACAGGTTTTTCAGCTCTTCAGCGTTGATGGGCCTCGCCGGCTTCTCACTGTAGATGTGGTCAACGGAGCCGCGCCCCTGCGCCTCCGCCAGGTTCACAAGCGAACGCCGATCACAGACGTCGCCGACGGCGTAGATGTGCTTGTGCGGCAGGCAACGGTTAAAGGCGTCCACGGCCAGCCGCCCGTCCGTCACCTTACACGATGTATTCTCCAGGCCAAGCCCGCTGATATTCGGCACGCGGCCCACGCAGATCAGCGCCCGCTCCGCCTCGTAGGTTTCCACGTGGCTTGCGACGCCCGCCTCAGACTGCCGGACGCTGTAGATGCAGCCCCCCTCCTCCTCGTCGCCCCACGACTCCAGGTCGAAAAGGGTGCAGTTGTGGTGGATGCTCACGCCAAGCCGCACGAGTTCGTCCTCCACGTACTGCGAGATGTCCTCGTCCTCCATCGGCAGGATGCGCGGGGTGTGGTCGAGGAGGGAGACTTTGGTGCCCCCCAGGCGGGCGTAGATGCCGGCAAACTCGCAGCCGACCGCCCCGGCCCCGACAATCACGAGGCTTGAGGGGACCGGCAGCCGCATGATGGTGTCCGTCGTCACGATGCGGCGGCCGTCCACCGTGATGTGGAAGTACTTGCGCGGCACCCCGCCGGTGGCGATGATGAAGTAATCCGCGTGGATCACGTTGTACTCCCCGGTCGTGGCGCTGTGCACGTCCAACTCGTGCGGGGAGGAGAACATCCCCTTGCCGAAGACGAGCGTCACCCCTGCCTTGCGCAGCCCGTCCAGCTCCTGCTGCTCCCGAACTTCGCTGACGCCCCGCAGCGTCTCGTGCATCCGTGCGTCGCTAAATTTGCCCTGCAACCCCCGCAAAACATCGTCGTCGAACATGCGCCGCGCCACCGGCCCGGAGAGAAACGAGGTGTACTTCGACATCTCCCACAGCGTCTGCGACTGCAGCGTGCCGTCCCAGAGGTCAACGCCGCCGATGCGCCGGCCCTCGACGAGGCAGACCCGCTTCTTGTAGTCGACGGCCCGAAGCGCGGCGGCGACACCGCCAGGCCCGCCCCCAATGACACAGACGTCAAAGTGAGGCAGCTTGGAGGTGATGCGCGTCACCTCGACGGGCCCTACGCGCCACGCCCACGTTCTCCGCAGCATCGCACAGCGGCACGGGAAGGGAGAGGCTGTTGTTGTTGGTATTATTTTGGGTTTCCGTTCACTCAATTCCCTTCTGCTTTGCTTTTCTTTTTTCTTCGTCCTTTTCCGCCTTGATTTTCTTTTTTTGTCCTGCCTTTGCTCTACGGCTGTAGCTGCGGACGGGGAGGGCCAGCCAGGACGGGCCGCAAAGGGTGAACTGAAGCAGGCGAGGTGCGTGGGTGTGCGTAAAGTTCAAAGAACACACACACACAGCAGCGGCAGCAGCAGCAACAACAAAAAAAAATAAAGGAAAAACCAACCAATGAAAAAGGGCGGAAGGAGTACGCCTTAACACACACAGCCAGAGGGAAGTGCGGGGAGGGGCAGGCAGGCAGGCGCGTGTGGCATCTACATCATATGCTTATGGCTCATCTTTTGATACACACGCAGGCCCATTCGCGCGCGCGCGTGCCTGCGCCCCCTCCCCTCGCCAGCCACACCCCCTTCGCCCTCAGGGGTGGCCGGGGCGAAGGAAGAAGGAGCCAGGGAAAACGCCACCGCCGCTGGAAGAGGGTGAGGCCGCGGCCTCCGTTTCGGCGCGTGCGACGGCGGCAAGCTCCACGGCCTCCGCCACCTTCTTCGCCGCCCGGAGCTCCGCCGTGGAGAAGTGGGACGCCTTTTCCTGGAAGGAGCGCCGCTCCTCCCGCATGTCCCTCCCCTCGTACGGGACCGCCGGGCGGTCCGCGGGCGGAGTTTCCGCCTCCGCGTCGGGGGCGTAGGCCCGCCCGCGTTCGTAGTCGGGCGGTGTCCAGGTGTGGCAGACGAGGCCGGGGAAGGAGCCCGGCTTCAGCGTGGAGGAGCCCAAGATGACGCAGAGGCACTCCAGGAAGGCCTGCGACACCGACGGGTACGCCGTGAGAAGCTCGCTCAGCTGGTACGCCGACTGCTTGCGCCGGATCGCCGCCGAGGCAAGCTCGATGATGGTGCTCGCGTTCAGCCCCAGCACCCGCACGCCGAGCAGCGTCTTTTTGCTGTCGTTTGTGGCGAGAATCTTCACAAAGCCGTTGGTGTTGCAGGCGGCGACGGAGCGGCTGCAGAGCTCAAACCCGTAGCGCGCCATCACGTACGATATCTTCTTCTTCTGACACTGCTTCTCATTCATGCCCACCGAGGCCACGGCGACGCTGAGAAAGGTGATTCGCGTAAAGTCGTGCTGCAGCGGCAGCGTGGGCTGCACGCCGAAGATGCGGTCCACCACGAGGCGCCCCTTCGCCTCGCCGACGCTCACCAGCTTGGAGTCGTTCGCCGCGTCCCCGACGGCGTAGATGTGGTCCTGGTCGACGCACTTGCCGAATGCGTCGAGCACGAGCGCGCCCTCCCGCACCCGGCAGTGCGCATTCTGGAGTCCGAGGCCCTTGTAATTCGGCGTCCGCCCGACGGCGATGAGGGCGCGCTCCACCTCGTACGTCTCAATCTCGCGGGTGCGCTTGTTCATGATGCTGTAGCGCACCCCGCTGCGCCGCCCCGGCTCCGCCGCCGGCGCCTCCCACGCCTGCATCTGGTAGAGCACGGAGTCGCGGTGTATCACCACCCCGTCGGCCTCCATCGTCTGCTGTATCCGCTCCACGACGTCGTCGTCCTCCGCGGGGAGGATGCACCTCTCCTTGTCGATGAGGTACACCCGCGTCTTGCCGAGGCGGGCGTAGATCGCGGCGAACTCGCTGCCGAGCACGCCGGCGCCGACGATCACCATGCTGCGCGGCAGCGGCATCATCATCAGCTCGTCCGACGTCACCACGTGCTTGTGGTCGGTCTGCACGTACGGGTGCTCGCGCGGCGCCGACCCCGTCGCGACGATGAAGTAGTCGGCCGTGACGGTGCGGTACTCCTTCGTCGCGCGGTTCCGCACCTCCACCTCGCGCGGGCTGACGAAGAAGGCGCCGCCGTACAACACCGACACCGCCGCCGCCCGCAGCGCCGCGAGGATCTGCTGCTCCCGCATCTCGCTCCCGCGCACGAGCGTCTCCCGCATCTTCGCCTCGTCTGGCTCCATGAAGCTGGCGACGGTGGTGTTGTACACCCGCCGCGCCACGCTGCCGTTCGCCTTCGCAAAGAAGTTCGACATCTCCCACATCATCTTCGACTGCAGCGCGCCGTTCCACAAGTCGCAGCCGCCCACGCGGTTCGCCTCGATGAGGCAGACGCGTTTGTTGTAGTCGACGGCACGCAGGGCGGCGGCGATGCCGGCGGGGCCGGCGCCGATGACGCAGACGTCGAAGTGCGACACGTCCAGCGGGCGCCAGCGCACCAGCGGCGGCTTGCCGCCCAGCAACAGCAGGGCCCGTCGCAGCATGCGCCCCGGCTCGTTCGGCTCAACAACACGCACAAACACGCAGAGGGGCGCAGCGGCGCACGGTGGCTATATATGTGCCGTAGTATACACACGCACACGCACACACACACGTATGTGTTATTGGAAGTCGACTCAGACCGACTTCTGCGCGCGCGCGAGCACCGGCAAACGCAGGCTTGGCGGTGGAACCGAATTCTCCCTACTGCTGCCTGGCCTGGGCGCCGCAGCGTCTACTGTTCAGTGTATAAGCGGTTATGCCTTGCAGAAGAGCGGGGAGACGCAGGCGGGGGGCGGAGTGCGGCTGCGCCACGGGAGCGTGGCGCCTCCCTCCACGCGTGGGGAGACGCGCATGCGCACGTGCGCGGCAGCCAACGCAGGAGTAGGACGAAGAAGAAGGGAAAAACAAAAACAAAAGGAAAACAAAAAGGGAAAAACAACCACACACGCACACCCAACACAATTCCCACTCCTCTCCTGCAGGGGCAGGAGGAAGTGACAGGCCAAGACACGCAGCCTCCGCCACGTGCGGGGCAGTGGGGCAAACGAATTGCCCCCGCCGGGGAGGGGGAGGGCGGCAGCACAGTAGTTATGATGCCGCAAGGAGAATACACGCAGCAGGGGCTCCTGTGGGCTGGGGAGAATTCTCCACCCCCCGCAAAGTCAAGAGACAAGCAGACAGGAAATATTTGGGTGTGTTCGCAAAACGGAGCTGCATCCGACATAATAAACAAAAAAAAGTGAGTAAGAAAAAAAAGAAAACACAAATCTGCCTGCAGATGCTATTCCGCAAGCAGACACACCCACACACACACACACACACACAGCCTTGGATGTATAGGCACCAACACAGATGGTAGCATGTCGGTATATAAGAGCTGGCATTTGCCTGCCAGCCACTGCACTGCCCCCTCCCTTTCATCGCCTTGAAAGTTTACAAGGAAACCAAAAAAAAAACAAAAAACACAAAGTGGACGCGGCGTTCTCACACGGCCCTAAAGACAAGTTGAAGCAAAGGGAATGAGTCAACGCCGAGGCGAAATCAACTTCATGCGTAAGTATATATATACATACATGCATGCATGTACATGCGGTGTGGGTGTTGCCAGGGCGGTCAGGCGGGAGCGGCGGCTAAGGCCATCTTGGACCGATACTCTCTCATCTCCTTGACCAGCGCCACGACCCGCCGCAACTCCCCCTGCTCCGACTCATCCACATCCTCCAGCGACACCGCCTCCACGCGGGAGCCGTCTAATGAAAAGGCGGTGGTAAAGAAGGAGTCGTCGTCCTCCTCGTTCCACCCCTCCTCCCGCGAGGCAAACGCCGGAAGGTTGCGCTCGCTGCGGGTGCGCCCAACGCCGCTCACACGCCGCAGGATGCTCGGCACGGAGTCGATTTGGTTGTTGTGGTGGGCCGGGGCAATGGCGGTGGAGCTCTTCATCAGCACCCGCGTGCCACTGCGCCGAAACTCGTGGCTGTGGCTTCGGCTGCTGCGTGAGAGCATGCTCCGCTTTTTCTCATCCACAGCGAGTGGCTGGGTGGAAGAGCTCGCCTCGTTGTCGTCGACTTCGCAGCTGCAGATGTCACTTCGCGACGTGGGCCGCCCCCAGAGCGGCAGGGGCGGTGAGCACTGCTGCGTGTTGACCGCCGCCTCCTCATGCATGTTTGCATCGGAGGGAAACGACTCTTCCACCTCGCGCAGCGGCGCAGCACGTTGGGCCCAATTATTTTCATTCAAACACTGAAAGGAGCCTGTGAAGCATTCATTGGGCGCCGGCTTGAGCGGCGCGAGGGGCGACGGCGCCGTCCGAAGCACAAAGATCGGCTGCGGATAAAATTCACTTTTTTTTTTGGCAGACGCCTCTTCCTTCCCCCGCTCCTGACTGCGGCTGCGGCTGCGACTACTTTCGCGGCTGCGGCTGCGGCTACTTTCGCGGTCGTGGCTGCAGATACTGTCGCGGTCGTGGCTGTGGCTGCGGCTGCAACCTGCGGTATCGCAGGCGGCCGTGCAACGCGGGGCGGCGCGCGGCTCTGCGCCTTTGCTTGTCCCGGATCCCATCTACGCCTAGAACTAATGGGGCTTGCTCCGAGGGCACCTACTCACCTACGCGCGTGTGCGCGCACACAGTGAGTGAAGCGGGGGAAGAAGGATGCC
>NW_021704658.1:0-1181 GCF_003719485.1 Trypanosoma conorhini | reverse complement strand
CCGCTCCTGACTGCGGCTGCGGCTGCGACTACTTTCGCGGCTGTGGCTGCAGATACTGTCGCGGTCGTGGCTGCAGATACTGTCGCGGTCGTGGCTGTGGCTGCGGCTGCAACCTGCGGTATCGCAGGCGGCCGTGCAACGCGGGGCGGCGCGCGGCTCTGCGCCTTTGCTTGTCCCGGATCCCATCTACGCCTAGAACTAATGGGGTTTGCTCCGAGGGCACCTACTCACCTACGCGCGTGTGCGCGCACACAGTGAGAGAAGAGGGGGAAGAAGGATGCCGTCGGGGGCTAGGGGTGGCCCGCCGGGGGGAGCAGAGACAGAGGCAGCGAGAGAGAGAGATGCACAGGCGTGCAGGCGTTGGCCTCTTTTTTTTTTTTACACGGAATGAGGCTGCGCCCCCCACCGGCTCCCCACGGCGGCGGCAAAGTCGAAAGGGCACGAGCCCCGCGCGGGCACCCGGCGCTGCCGTCGGGCGCAGGGGCCGCAGAAACACGGGGGCATCGCGGGAGGGAACCGTCGGCCCCGGGGGCTGCGCGTCGTCCGCCTCCGCACTCCCCACGCCCCGCCGGCGCAACCCCGCGGCGGCGGCGGCAGAGCGAGCGACACATAAACAGGCAGCCAGAGAAACAGAGAGGGAGGGAGGGAGGGAGGGAGAAATACGGGGGAGGTGGGAGGGGCAGAGGCGGCGCGGCAGCACACACACGTGCGCGGCGAGGATCGACGCACAGCGTCAAGCTCGGGGGACGTCTCTGGCGCAGCTCACACGGCCAAAGGCGCCACGCAAGAGGAAGAACAATAAAAAGAAAACACACACACGCAAACAATAAAAACAAAAACGCACGCAGCGAGAGACGAAGGATAAAAAGTGAGGGGTGGGTGGGAAAAGAAACGAACGGAACAAAACGAAAAAAAAAAAATAGAAGGTTAAGGCGCAGCTCATACAATACAGCGGCATCCCTGCGCCATGAACGCACGACACGGTGGAGTTGCCATATCTGCGCGCAACAGCCACGCACCCCCCCAGAGAAAAGAAGAAAAAACAACACACACACACACACACACACACATCGGAGGGGAGTGGGCGGACACGCGGAAAGACGTAGAGCACACCAGCGCGTACGGAGGCCCGCGATCCACCCAACTGTGTCAGAGCACATGCGCATGCGTAGCTACACACA
>NW_021704657.1:0-12212 GCF_003719485.1 Trypanosoma conorhini | reverse complement strand
CAAAAAAAACATAAACAACACCTAAAAAAAAAACGTTAAACGAAGGAGGAAAAAAAAACCAACATTAGACGCCAATACACATGCGTCAGGCGAGAAAAGCCCCGTAAAGAAATACGTTTGTGTGTGTGTGTGTGTGTATCATTTTTCTTTTATTGCGTGCTTGTGTGAGTGCCTGGCCGTAGTGATCATTTCCCACGTGCGGATCTCCACCTCATTGACGTCCCTCCACCCCACCCAGTTTGTTTTATTCTTCTTGATGGAGATGGCATGCGTGCTTGTGATGCCTGTTGCCCTCCATCCGAGGAACCGGACGTCGTGCGTTCTGAAACAATTCATGAAACAAAAACAAAAAAACATCCCTCCTTCTTTCTTTTTCAGTTTTGTTCGCAGCTACGCAGCAATTGTGCGGGCACACGCCGCTTTACGACGCGCCACCGCGCGTTCCTCCCCAGCAATGAGGGACCCGCGCCCCTCGTCGCAAGGTGAAGCAGAGTCGTCTGCAGCATCCCTCGCGCCTGAACGACCCGCTGTCAAGGCTTGCCTGTCAGCGTGAATGTTGGCGCCGTGTTCGCAGCTTCACGGGCTTTTTGTCCCTCCTCTCCCCCCACCGCGAAGGCGACAGACCCGCACACGCGCACACAAGGACCTCCAGATATGTGCATGCATGTATTAGGGGAGCACAAGAGCTGCACTTCCCCCCTCAGCTCTAGACTTAGATAAGACACGAGCAGGTGGCCTTCAAATGTCGATGCCCCCCCCCCTTCCACACACACACACACACACATGCACACACACTCTCTCTCCCTGCGCTCATGGCGACAACTCAGAAAAGTGACTCCCACCGCTTATTCACATACGTAAACGAAACAAGAACGACAAAAATACCAGTAAAACGGAAACCAGCCACTCACGCGTGTGCACCAACACGGCGTCCTCCTCATGTCCCCACACCGCATCCTTTGTTGCCTCGTAACACATGATGGAAGGCCTACGGTGTACCCGCAAGTGGCGACTCGAAAAAATGCCCCCGGCACTGAAAGGACAAGCAAAATAATAATAAAAACAGAACAAAAACAAAAACTGTCGTTCTCTTCCTCTACCCTACTCAACATCCCAATTCCTACATGTATGACTGAAGAAATGCTGCACTTTATGCTTTCTTTCTTCATTTCAAGGAGTCCCAAAGAACACATTGTCCTCAGCGTTTGCGTGGAAGTTATCCAATTTCACCTTCTGAAGCTCCTCCACCGTCTTAGCACAGACGCTGCCTGAAGCATTCCAGTGTTGGTTGGGAGAGTAGCTGTGAAGGCTGCCGTCAAGGTCATGATACACTGAGAACGGTGCAGACCGAGTATCGGATGCTCCAGGAGATGGATCGGTCCTTGTGCGCGTTCCCCATCCAAGGGCACCAAGGGATCCACTGGCGTCTGCCCCCACACAACCAGTTGGAATGGTAGTACAGCTATTTCCTGCACTTCGCACAGGCTGCACCCATCCAAACGTGGGTGAGGCGGTGCAGCTTGAACTACCCCCAAGGGTGTAAGGGTTATTCGTGTGTCGGTGACTTCGGCTGGCATGGCTTATATTACTATGGCTCGCTTGAAGAGAGGACTGCGACCTCTCATCTCCGTCCGCCACCGGCGCAAACTCCCATAGAGGCAAATTGCCTCCGGCGGAGTTGCTCGTACGAGAACGCGAGTTACTACTGCTTGTACCATTTGAGGAGATATGCTTACATACATTCTCCTGCTGCTGCTGGTGTGGACGCGCAACGACAGAGGTGTCTGGCAAGACCACAGGAGGAAAAAAAATTTCCTGCTCCATGGAAACTGGGTCAGCCATAAGGACATGCCTTGTTTGACACAAAACAGATGAATTGTTTACGTTGTCGTCCCTCATCACGCTGCGAGCGTCGGAGATCACTTTGTCCTTTATCACCATACTGCTCTCCGCAGGCGTTCTTTCGGTGGCCGCCGGCGGTGGCAGCGGCGTTGTTGGTGATGGAACGAACGGTTGAGCCTTCGGATTCAACTCCCTCGCTGGATCAGATGAATCATTTTCACCGACGACGCCGTTCTCGCAACGCGAAGAGAGTGATCTTAGCAGGGACGCCATCTGCTCCCAAATTTCTCTCCGCTTTTCTTCAGTGAGTTGCTCACCACTATATGCCCAGCGCCGATGCAGCTGCAAATACTCTGGATCCACGTGTATTTGATTGCAGCATGAACCCGCAGTACAGCGGCCGCGCTGAAAAAGCATACACACACTCGGCGCCTTCTTCGCAGATCCCTGGAATAAGCCACGTGAGAAACCCGATATAGAAGCTTTCGGTAGGTTTAACGTAGACTTCAGTTGAGGGTCATGGACCGAAAACAGGTGATCCGGGGGGAGCCCATTGAAGCGTCTTTCAAGCGCATTCGACCATGCCCCAAACTCGCGCTTTTTAGACTGCATCCATCCTTGCTCAATATGTACCTGATTACACCATCTTTCCCACTTGCACTGGGAGGGATCCTCGGAGAATAATCCACATGCCGTCGGCACCTGCGACGCCATCATGGAAAATTGATTTTGGTGCCCACTCCGCACCCTTCGTACCCGCAAACTGGGGTCTACATACAATCCTTTTGTGAAACGAAGTGCAGATATGGGCACTTCAACCACCTCTTTTAGGTCAGCACAAAATACCCGAAAAGCCTTCCTTGGATCCCGCAACAGTGTCTGCTGAAACTCACGTTCCTTTTCTTGAAGCCATGAAAGCATTTCATGTGGGTTCTTCATTAAGTACTCGGGGTGATGACGAGCATCTTTGCCGTTTTCAGCAATGATGCCGTGAACCTCGTGAAAGGCCGGACGCACGCACACACGTTTGCAATTATCAGCCCCCGAAGCTGGAGGTTGTGCGCCCAAAAAGATCTGGCATCCTGCGGAAGGGGAAACAAGAGCCCCATGAACGGGCACATGGGGCTTCCAATGACTATCGGTAACCTCAAATTGTCCTTCGGTTTCCTCCTCCTCCTCTCGTGGCACAGACGGAGGTGCGCCAAAGCCGTTGAGAGAAAGGCAATAAGGGCGTTGGTAAAGGGCCGCAGTGCTTGCCGCGAGCGAGGACATGTTAGCGTAGATCGAGGCAGCCATGTTTGACTTTGGATAAATCCCGTACACCGTCACAAGCGGAGATGCGGCCCCCGTAGGATTGCCACCCACACCAGGCGGAAAAGCCTGGTGAAAAAAATCGGGGCCAAACATATAGGTATATATCGGGTTACCTATTTGTGTTTGCTTTCCCCTTCACTCCTTCGCTCGTCCGAAATTCCCACAAGGACCTTTGCGCTGGCCGTAAAGGTAAACTTCACCCGCGTCTTGGTTTGCCTGTATCGGGTGCTCCTCCAGGAATGAAGGTGTGATGCAATCTCACTCCCGCCGGTCACTCCCCTCTGCCGATGTATCCGCTCTTTCTTTTGATGTATTTATTAGGGCCTTCTTCTTAGGTAGGCTTCCCCGCCTTGCTCCCCTACGTTGGGTAAAGGGAGGCATAAAAGTAAAAAGACAAGAAGAACAACAGCAAACAAAAGCATCAAGTTTTACGACCATCAGTTAGTTTGAGTGCCTCGATTCCCTCATCCTCCTCATCCGCCATTGCGTCTTCTCAGCCCCAGCCCGCCGCTTCTTCCCCTCACGCCTACCGGCATCCTTCTGCGTTTGGCACGCCACCTTTCTGCCGCCTCCCAGGTGGTTTCTTTTTTTTTTCTTTCATTTTATGCCTTGTTGTTTCAACCACCCCATGGGTAGGGCAGGTGATGCAAGAAGAAGAGTGCGAGGCCAGAAAAGGATTAGCGTCAAAAGAGGAGGAGGTCAGGGGCACATAGCGCAGCAGACGGGGGCAGAGATGAGGTACAGGGATGGGCACACGTATTTGCGCAATATTGCATTATGCACGGAAGAAAAGGACAGGGGCTGAAATGAAGATACCAACAGAGAGAATACCCGGCATTCACAAATAATAATAATAATAATAAATTTCCGTCATTTTTTACATTTCAAGCGGCACATCTTCCATTTACGTACTCCCTCTCTCTTTCGCTCCTTTGTTTTGCCCATTGGTTTCATTTTCCTCCGTTCACTTTCATTCTCCTAGTGACCTCCGTGTCGTTGTAATTTACACACTCACAGCACGCAGAAACGCAAGAGTCCGGGGGAAGGGGACACACACACACACACGTACAGAAACATATATGCAGACAGATATACAGAAATACAGAAATATATATATATATATATATATATATATATATATATATGAATACATATATGAATAGATATAAGGAGAGGCCAAGCTTCGCATTAACAGAAAAAGAAAAAAGAGAAAACGTCACTGTTAAACAGAGGCATGCCGCATCGACTATAACACATAAATAGGTAAATAACTACCTGCAGCAATGCTTCCCAGAGTTCTGCTTGCCCTTGCTTTCCTTCTTGGCTCGATGTAGCTCTCACCGACACTTCTGCAACTGTTGCCATGTGTACCGTGGCTTCCCAGGGGGAGTCCAACTTTTCCACGTTTCCGTCCTTCCTCCTTTTTCCTTCTTCGTCTCTTCGCCCAAGCGCCGGCATCCTCTACCAGCCATTTGATGTTCTCTCTCCCCCGCTGCTACCTGCTTCCTCGCCTCTGCGCACCGCCAGACGTTTCCAACCCACCAGTGCATCGTCGTCGGAAGTGGCAGACGAACATGCACACGCACACACACACACACTAGCACGCTGCCATCAGGGCGAGATGAAGGCATAGTTGTCTATTCGCCGCCCAGGCCTACGGGGCGCGCCGCGCCCGATGCGAAGAGAGAGAGGGTGATGGTCGGCGCATCCGCGCTAACACTAATACTTCGCGAACGCTCCCTCTTCTCAACTCCGCGCGGGTGGTGTTCGTCGCTCGGTGAGTCTGTAAGCAAAAAGCTCCGAACCGAAATGGTCTCTGGGGCAGCCGAGCCGAGTGTCGAGAAAGGCACGAGCGCCGAACCAATGTCTGTGTACTCACCCCCAGGAGTCGTGGAACTGCCCGCAACTGTCAAGCGCAGCGAACGGCCATAAATTGACCGCAGGTCAACGACTACCTGGGCCTCCTCCAGCGACCAGGCCACGCTACTGGACTTGTCGTACTCCTTCTTAACCTCCAACAACACGTGCTGAAGACATGACATAGTGGCCTTGATGAACCTAATTGGCGTCTCCGTCTGGAGAGCGCTACAGCAGGAGAGATGCACGCGGACGCGCGTGACAGAAAGCTCTGGGGAGTCGCCTGGGGTTTGAAAGAGACGGTTATCCAGCAAACTTCCACCGTAGCTATTCCCAATCAAAAGTAAATCCGAAGAGCCATCGGAAACAACTTCGCCGTTCCTTCGTCCAAAGCGAGTTTTTACCGTGATAGTGCCCAGATTTTGACGCCGTCCAAACTCCTGATCCTTGTGCGGTTGGAGCAGAAAATGGTGCGTGCCTGTTCGGCAAAGTTCCTCAACTGAGACGCGTGCGACACCAAGCACATCACACAACTCGATGTTTGTATCCCACACCTCTAGAGTGACATAATTTAAGAGCTCTGGCAAAACAGGCAGAATAAACGTGGCCTTCGGATACGGCCACCGTGGAGCTGTGCTTCCGGAAATCAATGGTGCCACCACCACGCGCCTTCGTCCTACGCGTGCGGTTACGAGGGGATCAATCTGAAAGTCGTCAAAGCCCGTACCCTGAAGGTTGTCACACCCACTAACATGAATCGATAACAAGAAGCCTTCCTCGTTGCCGTCAATGGGCAAAGAATCTCTGCTCGCGTGCAGTGGCCGGGGAACATCCTGAACAGGAAAGGTGTGAGCCACTAAATTCAACGCCCCACAGTTCCCCACAGGAAGCTGCATGCGGCTACGCCGTGCTCCATTTGTAGACACCGCCATCTCTGCTGTTCCAATTTTGTTGGACTCATTGTTGTCGTACACCTCAAACCGATAGATGGCAGTAGCCCCTTCAAGCTTTGGACACATGATAAAACACGATGCCTCCTCCTCGGTCCATTTTGCGTTGTAGGTGCCAAGATTGAGTGCGGTGCGCAGTATAACTTCACCATTTAACCCGCGTACAATAACAAATGGGTCAGGAGTGAAATCGCCCGAAGTCAGCGCCAAATTCAAGCTTTCCACGTGCAATATGAGAACCTTGGCTGGCCGATTCAAGGCGCGCTCCTCCACAGAGGCCGCCTTCAGACCAAGAATGGAGACTGTGATATCTCCATAAACTTCGCCTGGGTCTCCCTGTGCCCGAACCAAGTGAAAGACATAAATGCCTGTTCCACCAAAGGCCAGGGTATCAACGGGGGTGTCGTACGACGCCAAGAACGCATCACGGTGATACAAGTCAAAGCTAACAGCGCCATCGCTTTTAACGACACAGAAACTACTTTGCCCTGGCCAAGAGGGTGTGCGAGTCTTAGGTGTGACTCTTGGAGTACGCAGAATTTCTTTGCTTTTTCCATCGCTTTCCACGGAGACACTGACAACCGCCTCAATACGATGCTTTAAACCTTGAACTCCCAATACCTGCAGGTATACCGTACTAACATCCTCTGAAGATTCCTCATCTTCTTCGTCACCAAGGCGCTTCTTCAAACTACTGTTCTTGGAGGCTGTCACAGCCATAATGCAAACCTCAATTTGCGCCCCAACATCGGTGCTTGATTCAGATAAGCCAAGCTCCTCAGCATGCATAGGTATGCATACCTTGCCCACACCTCCATTCTCTCGAAGGCTGCCCGTAGGCAATGTGGCGGAATACGCAATCTTTCCCTCATCCTCGGCATCACATATTGTGAAATGAACCTCCAAGTCTGCATGGACAAAGTTGATACATGAGGCAACTTCAATAGGCCACACAGGTTCTTCACGGTCTTCCATAACCGGAGTACGCATAAGCACACCAGCGTTGGTGAATACTTTTACAATGGGGGATTTCATGGACTCATCAATCTCGATACCCTCACAACGCCGTACATGCATCAATAGTAAAACTAGTCCTTCAATCTTTTTTGCCGGCTTGCTCGGTTCCTCCTCAAACCATTGTTCCTCTGTTTGCGATGGTAAACAAACGCGGACCATTTCCTGGAAGTAACTTTGATCATCCAGCTTAACGTACCGATCTAATGCCGACTGAAACATGCTAGCCGTGATCTTCGCCTTCTGCGAAAGGTCAATGCTATTGGACTTTGTCCAGCTGTTACCATTACTCGGCGCAACTGTGCTCATACTCTCTGAAATTTGGGACAAAGTGAGGGTGCCCAGAACACTGGTTCGGCTAACTGAGCTGACGCTACGACTCAATCGCTGATTGCAACCAGCAGAGGCAGCACGTAGCGGCGTACGCCTCAGGGAGAAGCCTGAAGTTGGCCTTGCCGGTCGCAAACTTTGCGGGGCTCCACTCGTGGGACGGGACTTGGCCAAGACACCGCTCGTTTCCTCCGAGGTACGCGGTGTAGTAACCTGCCAGGGGACAGGGCGTGAGAACTCCGGCGTATGACTTCGTCGACGCGTCGCTGTAGCGGCGAAGTCTAGACCTGTGCGTGGGCTGACGATCGAGGGAACCTCAGCAGCTGGTACCGGGGTTCCATCACTGTAGGCGGTGACACCATCAAGGGTGTAGACCACAGGGGAGGGCACAACGTATTGAGGCAGCGTGAGATCGTTGGCGGTGGAGGTGTCTGAAGATAATTCCTCCATGGGGTCCGCCTCATCGTCGAAGATGAGCGTGATCCTGCTGCGGTTAATTTGTCGAAGCAGCGTCGGTTGACGCTCGGTGGGCATCAGAAACACCTGCTCCACCAGCATCTGCTGCATATCATCAATATGAACGGAGAAGTCAGAATCTACGGCACTGGAGCTCTTCGTTTCAGCGACAGATAAAAGTCCTCCCACGCGCCAACCGAGTTCATTCTCAATGTTCTGTTCGACAGATCGTCGCTCACTCCGCTTCACCTGTTCAGCGTCATCGTCTTCTTCGAAGGGCGAAGACGGATTTGTCCTTCATTGCGTACTCTTTCCAGTCAAAACTCGTGTAAATCCCTTCAGCCTGCGCAAGCAGTGACACAGGCAACTCATCCAAACCCCGTGGATCATGTGAGTAGGAAAGCGTGGCCCGCTTTGTGCGTGGGGCAGCGTCACCGCCGTTTTCGGCCTTCGGTGAAGGAGGTGTGGAGTCCGCAAGCTCCTCAAGAACACTGATTTCTCCATGCTGTGCCCTGTACAACTCAATACCCTGCCGGCAAATATCCACCGCCTGGGAATCGGCGTTGATACTGGAAAGAGCACGCAAAATCTCATCCACGGAAAGGGACCATCCATCGACGGAGGTGCAGGTCAGCACATCCGTCGGCCAACGATGAGGGTGAAGGCACAGCTCGCCGACAAAGTCGGCCGTTGATCGTACACTGCGATCCCCCGTTCCCGTCTCCACCATCAAACTTCCACGCCCAATGAGAAAGAGATGACCACAGACTGTACCCTTGGCAAACAAGGTCTGGTTCGGTGGAAGGACATGCGCTTTGGCCTCCATTGCAAGGGCAATGCGCACCCTCTCCGTACTTTGACTGAGACAAGGAACTCCGGCAAGTAAACCGGCAAGTCCCATGACATCTCGCTGCTTCCCATCCTCAAGCCACTTCTCACGCCGTTCCAGCGCTGCTTGGATCATAGCTTCATACAACATTGGTCGCTTTCGCAGATACCTCATTAAATGCCTTCTATGTAGGGAGTAAACCTCACACATTGTCGAGGCAACAGCGCGACACGAGCGAGGCTCGTCAAATAAAATGCTCACTTCACCAAAGGAGGAACCCGAGTCGAACTCGAGCAATGGCTGGTTCTTTACTACTACTTTTATAACCCCACGTCGAATAATGTGCATGTACGGATCACGATCTCCCTCGCAGAACAGGGTGTCACCTATGCAGAACGCCTTCACTGTCATTAACCGCGCAAGACGTATTCTGTCCCTGGATCCGAAGAGTGACCACATCCAGCTGCGACGCAGGACCAACGATGTGGGGAAGTAGGTCTCCCTCATAATCCTTTCACACATGGGTGTGATAGCGAATTTCAGGCAATCCAGCACACTTCCTCCAAAGTGCTGTAAAACGTAGCTATTGATTACATCCCACACCCATCGAGAGGGCAACACGGCCACATCTGCGTAACCACGTGCTGCTATAAGCGAATTCGAGACATCCCTACAAAGAACAACTTGATCGCAAAGGACTGCTTGGGCGGAGTGTCGGCAGTCATAGGGTCGTCCAGTCAAGGAGGTTGGCGACCCCAGACATGCCGTTCTTTCGTTCAATTCCCCATACAAGAGTACCACAATCCCAGTAGACACGTACCATTCATTCATGTACACAATGATTTCCTTTGGTTCCAAGTAAAAGTACTCCGCTTCCTCCGCAAACAGCCTAAGAATTTCCTCCGGCCAATTCGCTATAGTTGAATCCGAGGTCCGAATAGCGTCAATAATAGAGTCTGCTGTATACACTCGCATCACGTTTTCTCCAGGCCAGCGTTTTATTTTCCGCATTCGCAATACTATTCGAAGAATCACGGGGCAGAGAAGCTTCCTCAAGACCTCCATGGCCTCTTCGACCTCAGGAGCGCTAAAATCTACTGGTTTGGATGTGCGACTCAGAGAATGGAAACTCTCCCGCCCTCTCCCGTAAGAGCTCGGGTAGGTTGCCTCAAAGGCGCTGCGTACACCAGAGCTAACAGGCCGCGAGGAGTTCGACGAGCCTTGGCCCTGCTCCTGCACTCCATTCAACCGAGGAGACGCTGACGGTAACGATGTCATGGGGCATACAAAGGGACGGGAAAAGTAAAACTAATATATGAGGGAATTTACTCCGGATATAAGACGCGTCACAATAAAATACAGACACACAGACACGCTACTGATTTGGTCTAAGGTTTTGCCTGTGCGCGTGATTGTGTGCGCAATAGTCCTGTGTGCCACCGAAACCAAAAACGAACAGTCAACTAGTTGCAGCGCTTGAGATGCGTGCAGATGGAGGTCAAGACGAATCCCTCCCCCCAAATAAAGAAGAAGAAAAAAAAAATTACGCACACGTTCTCAAGAAGAAACTACGAAGAAGAATGAACAGAAAAGCGATCGGAATACAAAGATTTTTTTTTTATCTCTCTTTCTCTGTGTGAGCGTGTGTTGGTTTGTTGTTCGCTCTTTTTTTGTTATTATTATTATCGCCCGTTTGTGTTTTTTGATGCTCTGGCTATCTGTGCCCTGCAGGGCGCCGTGTATTGTACTCTACGTTGGGGGGAGGGGGGGAGGGAAGGGGGAGCCGGGGGTTCCTCTTTTGTGCCGACTCAGCCCTTCGCAAAGAAGAAGAGAAGCCAAGAAAAGGGGGGGGGGATGAAAGCGAATGCGTGCAGGAGACAACTGAACCGGCAAGAGGGAGGCCCATAAACCAAGTGAAGTGGAGAGACGCGGCGGGAGTAGACAAAACCCGCAGGCTGAGGAGAGAAAAATAAAAAACGGGCAGCGAAAAAACTTTTACGCGATGGAGTTCCCGGCGTGGTTTCGCCCTCCCACGCCAGAATGGCAGGGTGCTGCACTACAGGACCCAACTCACCTCGTTTTTTTTTTTTTTTGCCTATTTCTCTCGTTCAGGACGCAGGCGTGTGAGTGCGTTCTCAGCGATCTGCCGCGCAGAGCCCCACGATGACAAGTGGGCTCTGACGAAGACAACGACGAGGGGGAAGGGGTCAAGCGAACGCAACCAAACACGGAGCGATAAAAAACAACAGCAGCAACAAGCAAAGGAACAAAAAGAAAAGAAAGAGCGAGGAAAACAACAGCAAACAAAGAAAAGAGGGTCAAACACCCCCATCGACAGAGTCCTCGTATCCATCCCTTTGCTATGAAGCAGTCTTGATTGCCGCAAGCCGCTCTGCCGCCTTTTTCTTGTTTTCCCCCTTCACTGCCTCAGTGTCGTGCACGACACGTGCCTCCAGCGTGTCATAACACTTCTCTACCATCGCAAGCAGCCACTCCACCCCCTCCTCGAGGTCGGGGTCCTCTTTAATGCTGCAGGAGGCCACCACGCGATGCGCCGTGCCTTGTTCCAAGAGGTCTTCCAAATAACCATCCGGAACGACGCTAGTGCCTCTGGCATTCTTTAGATCCTTTTTGTTGGCGAGCACCAGCAACGGTTTGCCCTTGACGTACGGGTGCTGTGCGACATCTCGAAGGACCCTGAGAGACTCCTCCACTACGGCCTCATCCGCGGCGGAGTCTATAACGAACATGAGCCCATGGCAATCATGGAAGTAATGGACCCAAATGCCACGGAAGTTGGCGGCACCGCCCAGATCAAATACACAGATATCATACGTATCAGTCTGAAACTTTGTCGGCGTGAAGCCAACTGTCGGGGTGGTGTTCACATCAATTTTGCCTCCCAGGGCCGAGATGAGGGTCGTCTTTCCGGCATTGTCAATGCCAAATGTCCCAAGCGTAATCTTCCTCAGTGGCTGCGCCGCGCCGTTTATGGGTGGTGCAAGAACTGTAGGATCGTGCGAGTGTTTGTGCTTCTCCGAGTCCTCCACCTTTGAGAGCATCTCTCGCAGGTACTCAAAGGGATTCTCGGGGCGGTCCACCAGTAGCCGTGTCGCTAGCAGCTCAAAGAGATGATGCACATTGTGCTTCTTGCAGTATGCAACGCGTTTTTCTTCCTCAGGGGAGGCCATCGGATGGTTTTTGTGACCACACGTTGTAACGCGGTCACGGCGCCTCCAGAATCTGGTCTATCTATTCCTCCTTCCCTGCGAGCCACAGCAGCGGGGGAAGCGGCACAAGCCGTTTTCAACAAAAGACAGCGATTCATGTGAAAGACAGTGGCATGTCAGCAACGTGCAGTCACGCATTTAACCAAAATAAAAAAAACGCCAAAAAAAAGCTGAATGGAAGAAACATAAACAGACAGACTTCCAAGACCAGAAAAAGACAATCAGACACTCACATGTATAGATACAGCAACCCGGAAACATGTATATTATTTTTTTTAAAGAAAAAAAATAATACTACACACCCCTCGACGTTCCGTGTTTCCACATTATCTTGCGTACACGGTATTGTCTCTCTCTCTCTCTCTCTCTCTCTCTCTATATATGTGTGTG
>NW_021704646.1:3858-12572 GCF_003719485.1 Trypanosoma conorhini | reverse complement strand
GCCCCGTCGCGGACGACCCGTCCCCGCACCCGTCGCCCGCCTCCCCGCCGGCACCTGCGTCTGCGGGACATTCGACTTCGTCTTTCGGTGACCCTCGCAGACACGACGGTGGCACACGCATTTGCTTCACGATTGCCGGCGTGGCTGCCTTGCTTGGCGGCGACCTCACTCCCCACGCCCATTGCTGCGATGGGTCGCTGCGCCCCCCTCCGCCTTCTCGTCTCTGCTTGCTCTCCCCTCCCTCCAACGTGCATCGGTGTGCCTCCTCCACTACGCCTCTTCTTTGTGCCCCACGCAGAGCCCTCACATGCTTCCTCGCCGCGGCGGCTGTGGGCCGCTGCCCCACCCACCCACAAAGCGGCGGCGTGGGGAAACGGATGGCAACGTGCAGAGGAGTCGGATGTGCCCATCCACCGCGCGCGTGTACCGCCTTCTCTCCGAGGACATCGCAACGCAGAACAAGACGTGCAGCAAAGTGCTTCAGGTGCCGTCAGCAACGGTGTTCAATTCCACTCCCCTAATGGGGAATGTATCTTGTGAGGCCACTGTTCCAACTGTGGTCCTGACAATCTGGCAGGACACAACCTTGGCTGACATTGCAACGTTACTGCTGGAGGGTGTTCGTGAAGATGTTGATCTTGTTTTTGCGACGGCTCAAGGAGGTACTCAAAGCGGTGCTCTGAGTTCTGTGTGCAGTCTTACCTCTCGCTGTGCAGCATACTTGGTCAAATTATCTTCAGGCTCTGTGAGCGCGGAGGGCACTGCTACACTGTGTGCGCTTGCCACTATTGAACTCCGGCAGGTTGTGAGTGAGGAGCCCTTTGTTTTTCCTGTCCGCCGCTCCTCTAGCCTCGACGTTGATACGACCGTGTCTTTGCTTCCGTACAGATTGGGTGATCCTCTTTTTTTCACCTGTGTGCGTGTGCAGTGACCCGTGAGGTGTCGGAGGGAGAAAAAGAGCGAGATTAAAAAGGGAAGGGAGTGGGCCACCGTTCGCAGTGAGACGTGGAGCCGCCTCTACTGTTTTGAACGGGCAACGTGGTGGTTGTGTCAGCTCTGGGAATTGCTAGCTGCCGTTGATGCTCTGCTGCCTACCCTCTTTTTCTTTTCCTTTTCCTTTGCTGTGTGGGGAGGGGGCTCTGTAAGTTCGCGGGGCGAATCTGCCATTTGCGGTTGTTGTTGTCGTCGTCGTCGTCGTTGTTGTTACTGCGCCGGGAAAGCGGCGTCCAGCGGGTTCTGGTAGCGTGCAGCCGCGGTCGTGCAACGTCACCTCCGGCGGCAGGGATGGACGGTGTCAAGGGAAAGTCTGCCATGCTGATGACTAAGGGCGTCATGGAGATGCGACAGAACCCGCCAGGGCTTATTTGCACCATCCGTCGGTTTAAGCACCCCGCCACGCAGAAGGAAGTCACGCTGTACCCCGTCCCCAGCATCGCCGCACCGCACTACTTTAGACGCGTCCTGGACGGTGAGGCCCTGACAAGAAACTTTGACATGGTCCTCTGCGAGGACGGTCGGCTGCCTTTTGAGGCGGGGTCGCGCTTGGCGCGGCGGCAGCAGGTACTGAGACGTATATTTCCTTTTTTTGGGCTTCGGCCGGTGTCAGTCGAGGGCGCCAAATTTGACGGTATTGTTCAGCGTGACCCGGTGGAGTCTCGCATGGCGTATCAGATGATCCTGGATGGCGCGGATCCTCCCGTTGACCCAAGGGCGCGGCGTGCCGTGGAGCGTATCGAGACGTACCCGGATGGCACGCGCGTGGTGTGTCCGTGGGGGGTGTATCACATAGTGTACATGAACCACAAGCTTCACCAGCTAGGATACGTGGTGGAGGACGAGGAGACGCTGGAGGTGGTGGGGTACCGGGAGGCCTTACTCGTCTCGGGCATCTTTGCAGTGTTGACCTTTTGGGTGGCCTACGCCGCCTTTAGAATCGTTTTCGGGTAGCAGCATGTGCACGTAGCAGCGGTGGTGGAATAGATAGCGCGGTCGGCAGCGGGGGGAGGGAGGGGGGTGGGCTGGTGGCGATGGGAACCCCGCTTTTTTTTTTTTTCGTTTCCGGTTCTGCCTGGCTTTGCTTTCAGAGAGAGGACTCGCGTTTGCTTGCGGTGGCGTCACCCACACACACCGGCAACCTGCACCACCCCGGACATGTCGCACGGAGTTTGTTTGTTTTTTTTTGCTGTTTTTTTTTGCTTTTTTGCGTCGACTCGTGCGTCTGTGCCGCAACAGAGACGGCGGCGGGCGCCAGGGGAGCGGCGGGTCCCCGGCAGTGCAAGATGGAGGTGCTTAAGGAACTCCCCAAGTCGGGGCTTGACGCACTCCGGAAGGCGTTCCTGCTGCGCGAACGCGTGGGTGGCTTGACGGCGGAGGAGTTCGAGGAGGCGCTCTTCCGCGTGTGTGACGCCCACGAGACGCCCACAACCCCCGCTGACGCCGAGCTGCGGAAGGTGTTCGCCAGCATCGACGTACTTGGACTTGGCCGGATTTCCTGGGACGCGTTCTCCATGTACGCCATCGACTCCCTTCGAGGGCGTGTGCACCGGGTGGTGACCGGCGGAGAGGCGAAGACGGAGGAGGATGAGGATGAGCCGTTCCGCCCCTTTCACGTGGAGCAGCTCATGTCGAAGGTCCACGCGGGGTGCGTGCACGAGGTGCGTATGCTGCCTGTGATTGACCGGGTGATGCTGGTCACCACGGCGGCCGGCGGTCGTTGCACGATGAACCTCTGCGAGGCGGCGCAGAATCTCCCGCTGTCTGGCATCATCCGTCTGGAGTCGGGTGTGCCGCTTGCGTGGGAATTCGTTCCGCAGAAGGCGGGGGGTGGAGTGGGCAGCAGCGTTGCCTGCTCCCACAACGGGGGGCTCGTGCAATTCTTCAGCACCGCAAAGAGAAGCCGCCTCCATCGCTACTTGGATAAGTACTGGCAGATGAGTCTCGCGGAAACGCAAAGCGCCCTGCACTGGGTTCCGTGCATCAACCGCCTCGCGATGGGTAGTCGCGGTGGCCTAGTGACGCTCTGGGATATGCAGGATCAAACACAGGTGCTGCGCAGGCGACTCACGCAGAAGTGCATCACCTCAATGCAGAGTTGGCGGCAGCTGCTCTACGTGGCAAGCCTGGATGCCCATGCGGCTGTCCAGTGCCTGGACCTCGAGCACAACACCGTGCAGTACACCTTCAATGACCACAGTATGGGCGGTGCGATGCAGTTGCTGGTGGATGACAATTTTATGTTTTCCTCTGGATTCGGACGCGGCATCGTGCAGCGGGTGCTTGCCCTTCCGAAGTCGAGGCCCGTAGCTCTGTACGACGCCGCATTTCCGCATCAAGGCTGTATTACAGCCCTGGAGCGCCTGAGTGGCACCCCGCTGCTGGTATCGGGGGATGCGCAGGGAAATCTGAAGTTCTGGGACCTACGCATGGGCGCCTGCGTGCAAACCATCAGGGGCCGAAAGGCACCCGCCGGCGGCGACAGTCACACGCTCCCGGCCGTAGTAGATGGCACCCATGCCCACTCCGCGGCCCCTGTGCGCAGCATCTGTCACCTCGACTTTTTCGGAAAACTGGTTGTTGCAACTGCGAAGGAGTTGCTCGTTGTCACTTCCGATGCGTCCATCTGCCCGGCGCTCGTCGACGACAGTCACGTCTGCCGCTCTGTGTTTTTCCCAAACCCTGAGTTTTTCCTCACCGTGCACCTCGCTTCCGTCAAACTGTGGTGCATCTCCACAGGCATGCTAGTCCGATGCAGTGAACCGAACATTACAAAGTTTGAAGTCACGTCGTGCTGCATGGTGGAGCCGCTCAACCAGCAGTTGCTCTTGGGAACCGTGGGGGGCGAGGTGGCGGCCTTTTCTGTGGTCCTGCTGCAGCTGACGGTGAACCTGACGCCCGCCATTGAACCCTACATTCGGGGGACGGAGGTCACAGCTCTGCACACGGTGCCGAGGTACCGCGGGCGGCACACACCCTACGTGCTGGTTGCAACATCCTCCACGCTTCTCCTCGCACCGGTCCATCCAGCCTGCGGCCCGGAGTCCGTTATCGGGCTTCAAGGAATCGTGCATCGGCTTCTGCCTTGGAAGCAAACCATTAAGGCGTTGACAGTCACGGAAACCCATTTTATTCTGGCGACGTCAGATGCGCGTGTACACTGTGTCACCTACCGGGACCAAGCCTCTCTCACCCACACTTTTCACATGTCAGCCGCTGTAGAGGCTATCGTTGCACGGCCCGCGCTCATGCTGAGGCGACCCTCTGAGGCGGGCACGACACCGAAGGGCGTTCAGTCCAGCGAAGTCGTTGTCTTTTTTGCGGATTTCTCCGGCCGTGTGCACATTGCAACGATCCGGCGAGGCTTCCCGGGCATGAGGGGTAAACACGCAACGGGGGAGCTCGTGGGGCCGACGGAGCAGCGTGGGCGGCATCATTCGCAATTTTTCGGGGAGGTGATCGGCAGCTGGCTCCCACACAAGCGTGAGAGCTGGGTGGAGGGCGGGTCGGTGGAGGCCTTGCGGCAACAGGACCCTGGGCCCTTCCCCGTGCTGAGTAGAGCGCGGCCCTCTTTTAGTGTTAACTGTGCAGGAAATCCATCCCATTCGTTGAACACGGAGCCGCGAGTCGGTACACCTGGCATGCCTGCACTAGATACAGTGACAGGCCGCGACGTTAGCATCGTGCTCCTGGAGCAGTACAGTGTGCTGGTGACCGCGGATGACGAGGGCATCGTGCGTCTGTGGGACGTGGGCAGCGCCGTGGCACACTGCCTGGATGAAGAAATCGCGGATCCCCCCGTGCTCATCACCCTCTGGCGACTGTTAGACAGAGAAGTCATCTTCTTTGGCACCACCAGACACCCGACGCTGAATCTGCCGCTGCTCTTGGCGGCGACGGGGGATCTGGTGCTCACGATTTGGTCGGCGGACGGAGCCGTGCTAGGGACGCTGTCGACGGGCCGCGAGGTGGACGAGGCCTCCGGCGGGCGCCGATTCGGCCTGCTGCCATACAAGCTGCTGTCGCCGGACACAACCGGGGCTCTGTGGGCGAAGTTTCTGGCCTACATGGAGCGGGCGGCCGCGGCGGAGGCGGCGCCGGTCAGTCGACTGCGCGCAAGCCGACGCTCGACCTTCACCCCCAGCATTTTGCTTCGCGGGGAGGCAGCGGTGGGGCAACGCCTCTCGCAAATAAACGCCCCACGCTCCCAGCGGCCGTCGTGTCGGCCGCTACCGTCCATTTTTCTGCCCCATTTGGTCTCTGCGACGTTCACAGCCTTTTCCCGCACCCCGCGGGATAGTGTTTGCCCGCAGAGCTCCATCCACCCTGGGAAGGACAAAATTGGCGACCCGAAGACGCCCAGCAGATCAATTGTAAAGCCCAGCTACCAGGGCCTCATCACGCGCACCACGTCGCCTTTCTCGCTCAGACGCACCGGTGCCACCTTCCCTCCCCATTGAAGTCTGACGACGGTGCGGCGCGGCAGGCCTTTTTTTTTTGTCAACGGTGGCGCAGTGGCGGGGGAAAAGCGTCACCGGCAGTCGTAACGTGGGAGGCGTCGTGCAGTCTGTAAAAAGGCCTTCGATCACGGATTTCGCTTCAGCGCTCCGCTTTTAGTCGCGTTTTGTTAGTTGTTGTTGTTGTTGTTGTTTTTGTGTTTATTTGCGTCTGTGGTGCTTGACTGCTTGTTTTTTTTGTTTTCTTTAAGTTTGCAGTTAATTATTCATTGCTTGTGGCGATGATGCTTGCATTTTCTTTTTTCCTTGTTTCCTTCTCTCTCTCTTGCGTGTGTGTGTCTGTGGCGGGGACTCCAGAGGGAAGTGGCCTCTCCACCCGTTACTTGCGCCGCAGGCGTGGGTCAGCGCTGGAGCCACGGAGTCTGTGTATTTTTATGCTTCTTTGGGCCTGCCCTTCAGGCTTGTGGAATCACACATTTTTTTCCCCCCCCCCCCCCTCTCCGTTTGCTTGCGTGTGTGGGTGTGTGCATTTTTATTCACACACGCCCTTCCCCCCACCCACCCGTATGTTGGCGCTTTCCGCCGCCGCCTCCCCTGGCGTTGTGCTTGACCTCCCCCGCCCACCGTGCGCAGTTTGTCGCCCGCGCTGTTTCTTCTTCTTCTTATTTTTTTGTAATTTTTTTTCTTTTTATTACTGCGGCTGCCGCCTGCCCCCGCCGCACGCGCGCGCGCCGGAGTGGGGGGTCAGCGAGGGAGCAACCGGGAGTGATCACGCGACGGAACGCGCAGGGAGGGAAGACGAGGTGCGGAGGAAGATGCCACCGAAGCAAGACAACGTGCAGATGCTCCTCGCGGCGGAGCAGAAGCGCAACAAAATCATCGCCGACGCCAAGGCGCGAAAGCAGGCGAAGGTGAAGCAGGCAAGGGCGGATGCGGAGCAGGAGGTGGCCGCGTTCCGGCGGGAGAAGGAGCAGGAGTACGAGCAGTACAGGATGCAGCAGCTCAGTGTGGCCGACGTGGAGAACGCGGAGTTGGCACGCGGAACAGAACTGCAACTTCACGAGCTCCACGCACTCACGGCGCAGCGCATGGATTACGTTGAGAACATGATGGCCACACTGATTCTGCAGTGTTCGGAGCCGTAATATTGGCAGCAAGAAAGAAAGAAAGAAAAAAAGAAACCGAGGGCGGAATCCGCTTTTGTAGAGGAGACACCCACGCATGCACGTGTGTCGTGACTTCAAACGCAGAGGCACACAGACACAAAACAAAACAAAAGGAAAAGAAAGGGGAGGAGATGGAGGATGCGTGTGTGTGGGTGTGTTTGGGTGCGCCGGTGGGGGGGGGGGTAAACGGATGGCATCGCCGTCTTCTCATCTTTGTGCCCCAGCAGCATGTGTAATGTTCAGGAGAAAACGAGTGCGCGGGGGGAACAAAGGAGCGGTGTGTGTGTGTGCGGCGCTCAGGTAAGAGCACAGAGAAAAGGCAGGTGTTATTTACCCCGCCTGGGTGCTGTGGTTTGTTTTTATCTAACCGGCTGGAGAATATCTTTCCTGCTCTCTCGCTCTCTGTCTGTGCGTGTGTTTGTGTTTCTTCGGCTGTCGGCGTCTCTCTCTCGCTCTCTCTTTCTGCTGCCCTCCAATGCTGTTGTGTTCTTCCTTTGCCTCTTCCCCCTCCTCCCTCCCTCCCCCCTCTTTTTTCTTTTCTTCTTCCTTCAAACCCGGCGATGGTGCACCGGGGCGACGGCGGCGCCAGTCTTGCAGGTTCGTTATTTTTTTGTTGTTTTGTTTTTGCCTTTCTAGGGATAAAGCAGGACGTGCCTGCCTCCCCTCACCCAATAATCTGCGTGGACGCAGGGCTTTTAGGTAACGCTTTACATTTAACCGTGGGCACCGAACCCGGCGGCAAAGAAGAGGAAAGAAGGGGGGAAAAAGAAAAAGAAAGAAAAAGAGAAAAGCGAGGGGCAGACAGGCTAAGGCTTTGGTTCGCCCACACACGCATAGGGGGGAAACGCGCACTTTTAGTCATTACGCTGTGGCTGCATCCACCAGTCGCCGCACACGCACGCACGCATATATATATATATATATATATGTTTTTTATTCATTCATCGAACATCCACATCACTTTAGGCGTGTAAGGGAAAAGGAGGAGGAGGGGGGGGAAAAAAATGACTGTGGCCGACGGCGTGCAAAAGAAACCGGCGGCGCTGCGGGAGGCGCTGTTCATGTGGGAGATTGTGGCCTCCTTCAGTGATCCCCGGATGGTGTGTGTGCTGGAGCGCCTTTGCCGTGACGTCCACGAGGCCCTGACGCTAAGCTCCACCGGCACCCACCTCCTGCAGCGCTACTGGAACGCGCAGTACCACAAACTCCTGTGGGAGGAGAGTCGCGTTGACCCCGCCCGGCGGACGCTTGACTTTGCCCTTACCCGCAGCGAGGGGCGGCGGAGTTGGAAGAAGATGTACCGAGAGGAGTACCCGCTGTACGTGGCGCGGACGTTTCAGGGGAAGGGGGCCAACAACAACGCCCTCAACGCGGCGAAGGTGCTCTTCAAGGTGGAGTCCATGAACGAATTCCTGTCGGGGGAGGAACTTGCACAGCTGGAGCTCACCCCGCAGGAGGCGCTGGCGCGCCGGGTGGCGCGGAACCTGCTGAGCCTGGAGGGCGAGGAGGCTTCTGGTGGCGCTCTCGCGCCCCGCAACGGCGGCAGCGGCGCGCCGTGGCAAAACGACGGAACGGGGCGAAAGGGGCCGCCGCGCCATTCGGCGGACAAGAAGGGCGGGCGAAAGGGAGTTCGCGGTGCACGAGCCGAGGCGACGAAGGACCCCGCTTTGGGGCTTTCGCGCGATGACTACAACAACGACCGGCGCCTCGGCAAACACAGGGACAAGCACAAGAAGGGCGGGATGGGGCGTTGGGACGCCTTCGCTAGCGGCGAGGTGGAGGACAATTAGTGACGGCGGAGCGGCACATAAAGTAGGAGGCCGCCGACGACGACGACGACGCCTTCAAGCGCCGCCTCGACGGGACACGAATACCACATAGGGGGGGGTGGAGACATTGCGTGGGTCATGCCTGACTCCCTGCCGCTGCCGCTGGATGCCCATCGAGGACCGGGGGCTCTGTTTGATTGTTTGTTTGTTTGTTTGTGTGTTGTTTCTCTCGCTTCAGAGATGACTACTATTTCCCTGTGTGAGTGTGTGTGTGTGTGTGTGTGTGTGTGTGTGTGTGTGTGTGTGTGTGTGTGTGTGTGTGTGTGTGT
>NW_021704646.1:1365-3620 GCF_003719485.1 Trypanosoma conorhini | reverse complement strand
GTGTGTGTGTGTGTGTGTGTGTGTGTGTGTGTGTGTGTGTGTGTGTGTGTGTGTGTGTGTGTGTGTGTGTGGTATTCCTCCTGTTTTTTTATTCTGCGTGGAGAACAAGGGACAAAAAAAAACGAATTTATTTCATTGCAATACTTATAATAATGATGATGGCTCCAGCTCTGAGAGAAGGCGCGGTTTGTGGTTGATCGTAGTGGAAGCGGCTAGAAGAAGCGGCGTGGTCGGCCGTGTCTCCGGACTTGCTCTCTGTGCGTGCAATGCAAGCAAGGGCGCCACCGTCTCCTATTCTCTCTCTTTTCTCACCCATGCCTTTGAGCAGCGTTGACGCCCCCCCCCCCCAATCTCAGCCGCTTCCAGTTGGTGGTTGCGGTGGCAGGGCGGGCTGGCGGCAATGAAGGGTATGGCAAGGAGACGCAAAAGGAAATCGCTCCTCCTGCTACTGTTGATTGCTGTCGCCGCGCTTTGGATGCTCCTCATGCACTTCACATTGTGGACGATGGAGCGCCGGAAGGCGTCTAATCCGGCGGCGGCGCCGGCGGTGGCAGGAGCTGCTGCCCAGGAGGCAACGGGTGTCTTCTCAGCCGAACGCGCGCCAGTGCCCAAGTCGACGCCTCAGGTATGGGCGCTGGGGAAGTTGATGGAGTTAGGGTACGAGCGAGAAACACACTTTGACCTGGACAGCCGCACTGCGTGGCGTTGGTCGAACGGGTCCTGTCCAATGGCCGCAGCGGGCGTCCGGCCGCCCGTGGCGCGAAACCGCCACGCTCCCATCGCCTACCTCACATTCATCTCCAACGAGAAGTTTGTGGATGGGGCCTTGGTGCTCGGGGCGTCGCTGCGCAACACCTCCCGCTTTCTGCGGCACGGGGTGGCGGACCTAGTTGTCATGGTCACTGCCAGCAGAGTCAGCGCGGCGTCGAGGAGACGGCTGCTTAGCGACGGCAGATACACGCACGTGTTTGAGGTCCCCTCGCTGGCGGAACGCGTCCACGCGACGTCGGGCCCTTTTCGCGACACCTTAGACAAGATCTACATGTTTAACCTCACCATGTATGAGAAGCTTGTCTTTATGGATGCCGACATGATTGCGATACGGAGCATGGATAGACTCTTCTCACGGCCCAAGGTGCGGAGCCCAGAGTACGTGGCGGCGGTGGGAGGCAAAGGCTACTTCCAGACCGGCATGATGATCATCATTCCCACGCAGGAGATGTTTAACTGCGTCTACGACAGGCTGCTTCAGGGGGCGCCGCCAAACGGGCGTCGCTTTATCGGTCACGCGGCTCGTGACGGGGCGCTGCTGCGGGACGTCTTCCAGACCCGGTTCTACCCGATAAACCCAATGTACAGCCGCAACCTCAATCCCCGGTATCGCGTGGATGTGAAGATTCCTGGCGAGGGGACCATCGTGGCCGTTCACCTGCGTGGCATAATAAAGCCGTGGTTCGACCGGCGGCTGCCAAACTTGCATACCACACTTGGCAAGAAGGAGTTTGGCTTCACCTACCTGCATTGGTGGACCTTGTACGAGGAGGAAGTACACAAAAAGAGTGCCTACTACTTGAAGGCGCTGCAGATGCAATCGGAGGGACGCGCACCAGGCTCTGAGTTCGTTGTAGTGGACGGCGTCGCGTTTGGGACGAATGACACAAGTGCGAATGGTGCGCCTATCTCGCCCCTGACACATGTGTGGATGCAGCGGCACTCCAGGGAAGCGTACACGCAGCTTCTGTCGTCCGAGGACAAGCGGCGACGCAACCGCACACTTCCCTCCATGCAAAAAATTCCTAGCCCGGCCTTTGGTCTCTCATGCGATGCCGTGTGTGCCCAACGGGGGCTGCGGTGTGCCCCTGAAGCGCTGTACTTTACCTCGCTCAACGACTGCGAGGAGCTGCGGTCGGTGTTCGGTTGCAGCCGGTGTGAGCTGGGCGTCTACTGGCGGCCGCACCCCGGGAATGACTTCCCCGCCGTGGAGGCGGTCTCGCGGGAGGTGGAGGACAGAGGGGGCCAGAGGTATAGGCGGCGGCGGAGGAACCCGGCCACGCTTGTGTGCCGCTACAACTACTTGCGCGATGCGCGGGGGCTTCCCAACTGCACGGCGAGCCACCCGACGACTCGTCGCTACTGCCCCTGCGTGCCCGCCCCGTGAGACACGAAGTGCTCCCTCCCCCCCTGAAGTCTTGTGCGACGCGCCACCGCCCGCTTCCCCCCTCGCCCTCCTCTCTCTCTCTCTCTCTCTCTCTCGT
>NW_021704646.1:0-1340 GCF_003719485.1 Trypanosoma conorhini | reverse complement strand
CCTCCTCTCTCTCTCTCTCTCTCTCTCTCTACGGGGGGGCATCTCTGCGGATAGCACGAGGAGGAGGAGGAGGAGTAGGGACGATATCTTCCTTGGGGCGCTCTTTGAACTTTCCACGTGCTGTGAGCCGCATGCCAAACCTTGGGGCGTCCGCGGATGGTCTGTCTACCACGCCTTTGCCGCAGCTCCGTCGTGGGGGCCGCCCCGCTGCCCCGCAAAGGAACTAAAGCTGCCATGAGGCGCAAACATCAGATAAACACAAAGAACAACAGAGAAGGAAAAAAATAAAAAATCAAAATAAAGAAATTGCTGACAATTGGTATCGTCCTTCCTTTCCACGCTGCAATCAACCCCTGAGCGCTGCCGGGGTAGTGAAGGCAAGCCCCTGCTGGACTCACCGCTTTGCTTTTTTGTTTTGCCTTCCTTGCGCGACGGCTGATGGGGGAGGGCAGCACATGGGGTGGCATCTATCCGCCTCGCGTCACACGCGGGTGTTTGTGCTGCCACAACCCACGATTCCTGCTGCTGCTGCTGCCGCGTCGTCGTCGCACGCAAGTGAACTACCGCGGAACACGCGCGTAACGCCGCTCAGTTGCGCTCATACGTACACATTGGGCTGCATTACCGTTTCACCTTCCCTCCCTCTCTATTTCTCTCCTGTTTTCTTTTTCTTTTTTGCACTGAGAGTCGCCTAATCAGGCGGACGCCGCAGTAAATCTTGATAGCGTGGAAAGGAGGGAAGGCACCTCTCACGTAAGAAGGCAATTTAGTTCGTAGTGATGCGGCGAGTCGGGCAGCACGCGAATGCGCTCGCAGGGGCGGCTCTGGCCGCGGCAACGGTCGTGGGGTGCCCGTCCAGGGTTCTGCTGACACCTTCGCGGGGGAAGTACGTGCGCCAGCCGAGCCCGCAGTGGGACCCGCTCCACGAGGACATCAACGCACACGTGAAGAAGCGGATCCCCGGGGAGACGCGCGTGGACCGGGTTCGGCGCTTTGCGCGGGAGTGGCGTAACGTGGAGTTGGAGCTAGGCGTTTACAAGGACTCCCGTGGGCGGGAGATCAAGTACCGAAAAACCTTCGTCTACCGCTACACGTACCCCAACGCGTTTGATGAATTCTGGTGGCCGTGCAAATGAGGAAGTAGGGCGTGGTAGGAGCTGGAAGCAGTAACGAGGGCAAGGATGCGGGGTGGGAATACAGTAGGAAAAGGGTGGGGGGACACAAATTGTATGTATTGTATGTATATGTATGGGTTGGGGTTGGGGTACTCAGTAGGAATGAGGAGTTATTTTATCTTGCTGGTTCGTGGAGTGTGTGTGTGTGTGTGTTGTGTGTGTGTG
>NW_021704656.1:0-12321 GCF_003719485.1 Trypanosoma conorhini | reverse complement strand
GGGAAAGAAAAATACCGGCATGATGTGGGGTTTCTGTGATTTTTTATTGCTGTATTTATGAGTCACGGTGATGTGCGTTAATGCCGCCAAATAAAGCGTTGGCTTCTTTTGGCCTCATTAAAAAGTTTTCCATTTTCCGATCTTTCTTTAATACTTTTTGTTTTGCTGAGTTTCCGTTGCATTTTATTTTATTTACTTGTTTTTTTTCTCTTGCTATGCTAAAAAAGAAATGCTTTTACTCTTTTTCTGTTTTTTTTTACTTTTATTGCCACTCTTTTTTCTTTTTCATTTCAGGTCTCTCTGAAGGTGTTCGATGCTGGCTAGTCTCTTTTACACGCGCGCTGCGCCCCGGGAGTTGACGGCAACGGATGAAAAAAGAAATGATCACAAAAGTGAATGCACAACTAATGCGAAGGACGCAAGTGTTCCACAGCCTTTTCTTCAGCGCCAAGCTGTAACAAATCACGCCTTCCTGCCTGGGGTTTCGGCACCGCAGAACCAACGCAGAATGAGTCATTCAGGGGAATTTCTTTCTTCTGCGGACATTTTCAGGATCGGCTGTGAAGATTCAAGCTTACCGATCGAGGATGAGAGTTCGAAAAAGGTTCCTACTTTAGATGAAAAAGCCTCTTTGGAGAGGATTAAGCCGTTATTACACGGCTGTTTAGTGAGAAGGCGTATGAAAAGTCGCTTAGGTCGTTTATTGATAGCAAAAATACTTGAACTAAAAAAACAGGATAGAGTTCAGGATAACTTGGGCAGTTCAAGGGGCCAGGAGAGCTCGCAAAGAGCCGTTTGCCTTTCACACCTTGTTTCCTTTGTGGAACATGGCAAAAGTAACAGTCAAGATGATGAGTGGCAAAAGACGCATGAGAAAAAAACGGTGAAGTTGGTAACAAAACCAGGCTCTGACACTAAAAACAACCCTGAAGGTGCCAAGATGGATCACCATTTGTCACTTTCATTGTATTCATCTGATAAAACCCAAGAACTGGGGCAGCAGATATTTACCTCTCTACAAGAGGCAGTAGGGACAAAAGAGCAACATATCGAAAAAATAATGAGAGATGTTACCCCCGCCTTTTTATTAGAGAGAAGGTCAATGTTTCTTCGTACTATATTTGTTTTGGAGGATTCCGACGGGCGTTTTGCGCAAGTCCCAAGATTAATAGTCGGAGATGGGTCGAATATCCTGAGTCCCGATCGTTCTTTGATGTCTATCTTCGGGGGTCAATACTTTCAGCTTATAGATAACATGAATCACATATGTGGTGCTTCACGTTAATGTACTTTATTGTTTGCTTTTAACAATTGTTCACTATTGCAGTTATTTTTGAGTCATGCGTGGCACATACGTGCATATGTATGTGTCTAAATCACTTCCCCTCCTTTAACTCTATTTAACGATAATAACGTTTGCGATATCGTATAACTGTCTATGTAGATATATCCTTATATTAGAACTTTTTTTTCTCTTATTCTGCTTTCCGTTTACTCCAGGTTTCATGAGGCGTTTTCTGAAAACTCAGTGGACACGGGAAGGTGCCAAAAGATGGATAGCGTTACCTTGGAAATCATCCATTCCGCCTAGGGATGATCTGCGTTGGGAGGGAATTGGGAATTGCGTGGTTCAACAGGCCCTGGCTTCAGACACAGGCCGCTTGGCGTTTGAAGAATGCTCTATTGCCAGACAACAACTAGAAATTCTTGTTCAATCTGCGGGATATGACGCGAATGTTTTCGTGTTTGGTGGATTGGTGGTTTTGGGTCTTTTGGAAGTGGGAGGAGATGTGGATTTTGTGGGTGTGATGGACGTTGAGCCTGGAATTGGCGAAGCAGGTGAAATTGTATCTCGTTTATCAAGAGAAATGCGACGTCTTGGTATGAAAAGTAGTGCGCTACCAAGAGCCCGTGTTCCTGTTATAAAAGCTGATCGGGTAAGTAAGTTGCTTCCTGGCACACCGCTTCATCATTTGTCTGGCTGTGGATTATTTCAATTTACACGGCAGCTAAATGAGACTGAAACCGAAACGTTCAGGACGCGCATGCAAGAGAATTATGCTGCCACTCACGTTGACTGGAATAACAATCATCAGTTTGCAACGATCGAATTTACGTCTACAACGGCGCTTATTTCTGCGCTAACGCAGGTTAAGCGCCATGAAGGCATCGATATTCCTCTTCGCCTTCCGGTTGACCCACGAAATGGACCAGAAATTTACAGACTACCGTTTGATTTTTGTTTCTCCTCTATTGGCCTGAGAAACTCGTACCTTTTGAGTAATACTCTTTCAAATTATGAATTTTCCAGACATTTACTTTTGTTGATAAAAAAATGGGGTCGAAGTAGCGGAGTTATCAACTCGATAGATGGTCTTCTTGCTAGTTACGCCTTAACTGTGATGTGTGCTCACTTCTTGATCAAAGTTGGAAAGCTGCCTAAAGTATCAACGCTACGTTCTACAGATGAGCCACAGCTTCTTCCATTTTTTCCCGATTATCGTCCACTTCATGATGGTAAAGGCTCTGACCTTGCAGAGCTCGGATTTTTAACTGCAGCCTTTTTTGAATACTACGGTCACATTTTCGACTACGAAAAAAGTGTCGTTTGCACGACAAATATGAATCTTCTTAAGAAAACAATGCGATGGGAAAAATCCCCCGGTCTGGAAACTGGACGACCACCATTTTTTGAGTTTGCCATCAAAGATCCTTATGGCTTGGATAGTATAGGAAGAAATCTTGATCGCGAGGCCACTGAATACGTTCGAGATGCTCACGCTGGCGCCCTAAGGTCTCTTCTTGAGGGAAGAAAAGACCCAGAGTTTGCTATCAATACCATTACACAATCCCCACCACGGCCATATAGAAAAAATCGTACGTTGGCCTCGAGGGGCATTGCCTCTATAAATTGCTCACCTGACCAACTGGAGGCTCATCACATGCTAAAAAAGATGGAATTTCATGAGCGTAGAAAAGACATGGAACGATTTGGTCAAAGAACTGTGAGACGCACAGAGCAACAACGTGTTGTGTCAAATGTCGCCAATGACGTTCTTGGTTGGATACGCAGCGACGACTCGCAATAACACCACCAACACCAACAATCAAAAAAGAAAGCAAAACGACAAGAAGGAAAAAAAACTGTTAACAACGACATATGGAAGAGCGATTTCTTTCATTTTATTTTGTTCTTTGCTTTTGCTTGTTTTTTCTTTTCTTTTCTTGAAAAGGAAATATATAACTCCAATATAATGCACTGGTTCGTTTTTTTTCTATTCTGCTGCTTAGTTTGGAGCTAGCATGTATGATGTACTCAGGAAGATCCACTGGTCTCCACAGCTAAGAATCATCCCAAGCGTGGAGGCAAGCGCTACTGAAAGCGATATGCCATGGCTACCGTTAAGTAAGATTTTTGAGGGTCTTTTTCTGACGTGTGAGGAGACTGTATCTAATCGTCGTTTTGCACAAAGTAGTGGGATTTCCCTTATTCTGACATTGAATGGAGGCGATTATGTAGCTCCCTATAGAGTGTATGAATATTCTTCTGATATGCAACGCTGCGTTTATACCAAATTGACTTCGTTTTCTGAATTTCTAACTCGACTTGATCGTTACACTTGTCAAGAAATACCCGATGAGGTTCAATTTCGGAAGGTCTTCCTCCGCTCGGTTCCGGCTGAAGACAGTCCATCGTATGATATTAGTTGTCACTTTCCTGAATTATGTACACTTATCGAGCTGGTGATGGTAAATAGAAAAAATATGCAAAACTCTTCTCTAGCTTTACATGCGATGGCGGTGAATTGTCTTGTGGGTGTGAGTCGTTCTGTTACAGTGGTTGCCGCCTATATTATGAAGCGAAGCGGATGCTCCAAAGACGAAGCACTCATAATGGTGAAAAATGCCCGTCCTGTGGCAAATCCCAATCCTGGGTTTCACGCTCATCTTTTGTCCTGGGGAAACGCGGGGTATTATCGGGTGGTGGATTGCTTGACTGCTTTGCTGGCCGCCAGTGAATTACGCCACGAAGGCAAATTAATAACATATATGGAAAAATATTTTCCACTAATACTTCGTCTTAACAAGTTGGGATGCGATAGGCAATTTTTTGCGCTTGCTATAGCGGAGGCAGTTCTCGGTGAAGACGATCTTCGTTATGCCTTGGAAAAAGTTTATGATCATATTCTGTACTCTGTGACTGATGAAGTTTTTGCCGACGTTCCTGCGTTCTTTGCTAATGTTTCTGAGACGATTGCGGGGTTTTTTCGTTTTGTTCCAATGTTTTCCACTTATACCTTCAGAAGGATGGATTACTGCTTTGCTGACGCTCTTTATTATGAAATTTGCAAGAGTCTTGCGGAACTAGGGGTTAGAAGCCATCACCCCGATATTGTGGGTGCGTTTTGCTCTTTTTTTGAGGCCATTGGCTTAAAACATGTGGTGAAAAACTCGGGTGGGCGACCGCGAATTATTGACTCCGTTGGGAAAACAATTGAGGCCTCTTCAGAGAAACTGATATTGTCATTTCCGTTTCTTCCATTTTTGGCACCATTTGCGGCGGGATTCCTTCCACAGAAGGAGGTGGAATTTTTTGGGGAAGAAAATTGGACAACGCAAGAGGTGGAAAGTAAACTTTCCGAGGTGCTATCAACGTTTCGAGAAAACTTTCTTCTAACAGCTTCGGGAACGGAGATGTCGTCTGATCCTTTTTTCAATCCGGGTCGCTGGCATGCTGGGTCACGGCTTCGTTTTCTGGAGTATGACATGGAGGTAAAGGTGATGGAAAGTGTGGAGAGCGGTTTGACATTGTTGGATGCTGTAAGCCCGTACCTGAAGTTGAATGATTGGGACTCAAGTGTTTCTTTGGCTTGGATGCGCAAGCTCACTGGTGCAGTCGTAGGCACAAGATTCTTTTATGATGCTGTCGACAGCTATTTTAAGCTTCACTACCGTAACTCTGCTGCTGTGAATGCAGCATGCTTGGTTGCGAATAAGTTCGCACCATGGGAGGAAATTTTTGGTATACTACAAACTGCATCTACTTTGTATGTCAATAAATGCGGTGAAGAGTCTTCTGATTTTTTGATATGGATAAGAGAAGAGTTGGGCCCGCTGCTTTCACAGGGCATCGTCTCTATCCCTGCGTCGTAGGGACGCATTCCCAATTGTTCAAGTTTGTCGTGGTTGATATTATTAAAATTGGTCTTCATTATACCTGATTGGTTTTCAATTTTTTTTTTATTGCGTTCCCCGCCGACGAATCGTTTTTGTCTTTATTCTTGACGTCTAACATCATATACTGTACAGTAGCGTTTTAAAGACGAGCACGCCCTATTGCAGTGATCATTCTCCTCGCTCTTCGTCTTCTTCATGCTTAAGTGAGAGGGTAGTTTGTTGGAAATGGCGAGCGCTTTCGATGACATCACTCGCCAGTTTCTCAGGCGCAACTATGACGTGTTTGACCGTGACAAAATTGGGCGTGTGCCCCTAGCGGATCTCCTCACTCTTCTGCAGATCTGTGGGGCCACACCCTCCGAGTCGGACGTAGAGAACTGGAAAAATGAGGCGGATCCTGATGGACGTGGGTCTATGAACTTTGAGGGCTTTTGTCGCGTGATGATGATAGCTTTTCAAAACATGAAGACTGCGCGAGAGCTTAAGAGCGCATTTCAGGGACTTGATCCTGATGGCAAAGGGCTTTTGTCGCAAACTGAGCTGCGCTATTACCTGACGAGTTACGGTGACTGCTTGAGTACAGAAGAAATGAACGAGTTTGTTGAGGAGATGCGGTCTGAGATGGACATGGAGGGCAACTTTGTCTACTCTGACTTGGTTTACAAGATGACCCCCGAAATGTTTCATTGACGTTGCAACCCCACGACTTCTTTGAGCTGCGAATGTGCGTGCGTCGCTAGAGTTGAATGTATATATACATAATATATATTTATATATATTTCTTTGTTCTTCTTGTGGCTATTTTGTGTTGCTTGGGCGAAAGTATGTGCTGCGGCGTTCTGAGTGAGTGTGCATTTTTATTGTTTTTAAAGCTCTTCTTGGTTGCACCCCCTCCAACTCTCTTTTTTAAATTTTTATTCCGCTTTCTCTCTCTCTTTCTTGTATTTCGTCTTTATTTCTTTCTCCCATTTTGCCAACCCGTCTGTGTGTGTGTGTGTGTGTGGCTAAAGCGAGGATGGCGACCGTACCTGTAATTCTGGAGGACACCTTCACGGTCACGGCTCTCAATCCGGATGGGGTTGTCTACATTAGGGTGTCACGAATTCAGTGCAAGAATGAGCGCGGAAACCTCACCATCACAGCAGACATCAACACCGAAGAGTTTCCCGTGAGCCTGGACGACCGCCTCACGATTATGCTGGCGAACTCCATTGAGTTGTCGGGACAGTCGGGGGCCAAACATTACGACCAGAGTGTCTACCACCGCGAGACACGCCTGCAGGACTGCGACTACGCCATGCATGGCCGCGTGTATGGCCATGAGGTGGACGAGAGTAGTTTAGATGTTAAGGTGCACATCAGCTGTGGTGGACTTTTGACGCAGGTTATTGGTAGTCCGCAGAGCTTGCGGGACATTCACTACAATAGCGATGTCTACATCTTGATAAAGCGTGTGGGGAAATGAGGCGGGGGAGGACTTCTTCATTCTTTGGGGGTGAGGGTGCTTTCCCGTACTGGTTGTGCCATCAATTCTAACTGACTGAGATGAGGGATAAGAGAAAAAAAATATGGAGAAGTAAAAAGAAAAAAAAAGAGATGCATGCATGCATGCATTTACACACAGAGGAAACCGGTATTAATGCTTGAAGAAGTTTTCGTCTCCTTGTTTTCTAATCAAATAGAAAGCTGAGGAAGCGGAAGAAGAAAAAGTCGTGGTCATAATTCCCCTGTTGCTCTCTCTCTATAAATGTATGGGTGTGTGAGCCACTCATTGTAGCCTTCTTCAGTATTTATTGATTTTCCTTCTTTACTTGCTATTGCTATTGCTGGGTGCTGCGTCTGTGCTGCGTGGCCTGATGTGCTCTTATCAGCTGTGGCTCCGAGGGCCTAGCCATGAGGCGTTCCAGAAGCGAAGCCCTTGTTTGCCTGCATGCGGCGTTTCTACGTCAACAGCGGCGTTGCGACACGGATGGGGGACAGCCGTATCGTCGTCGCTCTTCGGACCCTCAAAGCATTAGGGAGAGGGGGAATTTTCAGAGGGATATGCGGTTTTCTAAGCAGCGCCCTCTTCCAACGGCGCCGTGGCTGCAGGACAAGAAGCGAACCTACATGGATGACGCTGAACGCTTGTATGGCCGTAAGGAGACGTGGTGCAAGGTGAAGGATGCGGCACTGCGTGAGAAGTTGGCGTCTTTGCTACAAGACTATTTGAAGGACATGATTGACGCAACTAAGCTGGAGGTGCGTAACGCAAAGAAGTATATGCGGCTCTCCGACCAAATGGATGCCGAGTATCGCAGTTGCGTGGCAGCGGCGACCTCTTCCTCTCCACACCTGCTCCGTTCGTGGGCACGGACGGTGTGCCGGAAGGAGGGAGAGGAAAGTCGTGTGCCGTCTGTGCCCTGCGGTGCTGAAGCATGCGCTCCGTCAAGGGGAGATGGTGTTACTGCCCCGCTTGCCGACGAGGAGGATGGCGATGCGACTAGAGAAGAAGAACAAAGCCAGGAGACGCGTCTGGCGCGGAGTAAGTTTTTGGAATCGCGACGTCACCAAGGCGAGGAGGCCGTGCTGGAAAATACACCTGCCACCATGGATCTTTTGAAGCATGAGAAGCGGACCGCTCCTTATTCCGCGTTTCCGTTTCTGCGCCAGCGGGCCATGGAGAAGGAAGCCACCTTGGACCCGTCCTTGGTTGATTGGACGGCGAAGTACTTCCCGGAGGATGACGATCACACTTTCTCGTCCCCACCAAAGCTGCACAGGGGTGCAGAGGAGGGGGGAACAAGCACGGCTTCTTCAATCGCACCGGCGTCAGCGGGGAATAATGATCCTTCCTATCCCAAACCGAGTGCACGCCGTCGCTTGCAGCGCTCGCTAAGGTTGCACGAAGACATGCATCGGCCCACGTTTGATGCAGAGGGGGTGTTTTACCGTGTTCGTCGACAGGGCAACGAGGAGGATCGTGCGGCAAAACCGCGGGCTGTCCGCGGCTCCGACGAAACCGCTGGCCGAGGCAGTGAGGTGGTGAAGGTGCCGTGGGACACGGTGGTGAAGGCGAATGAGCAGGGCTATTCTGCGGATATCTTACGTGCCAAAGAGCGACTGCTACGGCTTTCAAGAGGCGAGGATCCGGCGACCATTCCGTGATGCTTCCCTTCACCTCTATTAACTGCTCCTTTGAGGAGGTGTCGCTGTTGCTGTTGCTGTTATCCTGCTGCGTGCCCGGCTGTGTGGTAGATGGCTGTTTGAGGTGCAAAGATGTCTTGAGGTGTGACGTGCACTGAGGTTTATTTTTGCACTCTTCTTCTTTTATGATTATTATTCTTCTTCATTTCAAATTTTCTTCTGGAACCTATCTTCAGTGCAGGGCACACTTGATGAGTGTGCATGGTAGTAACTTGCTTGAGTGGACAAGTCGTTAGGTGCCGTGTGGACTATGGTAATGGCATCATCAAGCCCTTTTTGCGGGGTGCCACCAGTGTTTACTCGCGTGAGGGAGTGTTGCTGGATCTCAAGCCAACCGATCACATCATGTTTCTTTTTGGTGACGTACATATGACAAGTGGGAAACTACCCTTGTATGCGGCGTCCCAGCTGCAACCTACCGCCGTGGTTCCTGGCATACATGTGGGCAGCGTGGTTAGCTTCGTGTTGCAGCAGCGTGTATTTTCACAGGGAGACCTCCTTGCAGGCGCACGTCAAGGGATTCAGGCGGCTAAGGTGACGATGAATGATGATGCATCGTTGAGCGCTTCTTCACATTGCCTAAGCAACAGTGAGTGGCTGAGGTGGAGGGAGGAGCAAAGGCGTTTAGAGGGACTGCTGCGGAAGAGTGGCCGGAGAAGTGCCTCCGCTCCCCATGACACCAGTTTGGACTCGTTCAGCGTCATGCCCATCGATTTCTGAGACACTGGGAGGGCCACAAAACTTTGTTGATTTTGCTCGACTTCTGTGAAGAAGTACTCAACGAGCACAGAGGAAGGGGAGAGGCGATCACCATTCTCAACGCCAGTTACGCGCCCGTTCCATTTTCCCCCCTCATTTTTTGCTTCCTGCCTCAGTGTGTGCAATAGGCGAGTCCCCGGTCCCTCTCCTAGTTGTTTGCTTCTTCCTTTACTTTCTTCCTTCCTCCCCTCCACTTTATTTGCTTTTTGTTTCTCCCTCCCAAGTAAAGGCAGTAAAGGAGAAGCATCCAATACTACAACCAACAAGGGAAGAAAGGGAATCTAATTGGACACGTTTGCAATTGACTAACGACTTCTCCATGTTTCGTGTCTCTCACCTCAGTCGCATGGCGCCTTGCAGCGTGCTTTACAACAAGGGAAAGGTGATATCGTGGATGTCGGGACGCGGCTTCGGCTTTATTGAGGACGACGTGGACAAGAAGCAGCACTTTGTGCACTTCTCGGCTCTCCAGACGGAGACAGGTGGGTTTCGCTCTCTCACCGTAGGCCAGGAAGTTGAATTCGAGGTTGCCTCGCAGGACGGACGCACCCGCGCCGAAAATGTGACCGCGCCGGGGGGCTCGAAGTTGCCATCCGGCCCGCGACCTCCGGAGGGCATGGGACGCGGCCGCGGCTTTGGTCGTGGCCGTGGTGCCGGTGGCCGAGGCTTTGGCGGCAACGGAGGCCGCGGGGGCGGCGACAGCTACCAGGGCAGGGGCGGCCAGAACCTCAGCGACGATTTCTAAATCAGAGAGGAGGAACAAAAAGAGGGGACAGTAACGGGCGCGTGAGGGGTGCACGTTGGTTATGCGGCAGGGGTGGGGTCATAAGCGGTAACGGGTTCATGTACTTTTCCAAGGCCTGCCTGCGGCGAGAGATTGGCGTGGGATGCAGGCACACTGCGAGGAGGATCCAAAACTCCCCCCCAGAGGAATGGTAAGAAAAACAAAGAGTGGGGGCAAAACAGAACAAGGACCGAAAATAAAACGTGTGTCGCGTGGTGAGAAGCCGATGGGGTATATAGTTAGCTTGCACCCCACTCCGCCGCACTCACACCTTTGAAGGGCGTTCGTATCGTTTTGTACACGAAAGAAAAGAAACACGCAGAAAAACGAGGGATACCTCTGCAGTAATTGGGAGCAAAAGTATGAATGAAACCAACGAAGGAAAGAAAAAGAAAATATATATATATTAAAAAAAACACGAACAAAGAATAAGAGACAAATGGGAAAGAATCACGTCAGACACACTCCTGCTGCTTCCGTCGTAGCCAATTTAGAGAGGAGACAGAACCTAGCCATTTACCTGAAACAGCCTAAGTTTTGTTCTTCAAACTGAAAGTGAAGTTCTATTTTGTGTGCAAGTGTTTTTTTTTCAAAAAAATTCTTGTTCCGTAGTCTGTCATTCTTGCTGCCGTTTTTCCTTTTTTTCTCTCCTTCGATTCGCAAATGCTCCTCTTAGTTACTCTAAACAAGCACCACATATTTGTTCACATAAATAAACATATAATATATATATTTCCCCCACGGTTTCCTTGAAGCACATGGACAATTCGGCTCCCCACAGTGGTGGCGAAAGTGTTTGCAGTTGTGCCATGTGTAGGCTCACGTGCTATGTTTCTGGTGTGTACAGCAACCAGCGAAGGGCATCGAAGCATGTGATGCTCGCTCGCCCGTCGCCTTTTTTCACGGGAACAGGAGGCATTCCCCCTCCGCTACCCCCGGTGGATCTGACCTTATTTCCGCAAGAGCCGCGTGTATGCCCCGCTTACGAGGCCTACGGCTTTTGCCCCTTTGCTTGCGTCTGCTTTTTGCCTCATGTTGCTGGAACTGAGCCCTTGGTGCGTCCAGTGGGTGATGCTAACAAGGAATTTGACCGTCTCGTTACAATCTCACGCTTGCAGGAGGACGAGGAGCTGTGGAGCTGTGCCGTGTGTGGTTATGGGGGCATAGACGAGAATAGTCAAGGTAAGGTTGGTGAAATGTACTACTACCGCCAGTGCCCTAGCTGCTCCTTGATGTGCTACTGTCCGTATATGATTTATTTAATTGAGGCTGTACTGGAAGCGGCTGGCGACGATTACCAAATGTTCAAAACGCTAATAGATCGGTATCGAGAGGCAATGCCGGATATCTTGAAAATACCTCTGACCTACGAGGCACATCGTCTCTCATCTATGGCATTCGCTTGGAGCCTAGTTTCACCAAAATGTGTAAAAGATGCGTTGGACGCTGCGTATCGGGCGCTACCTGACATGGCTGCGCTCGTCAGCGTTGGTAGCGGCACTGGATACATTGAGCACATTTTTAACAGAGTGGCAAACGGCGCAGCCGCAGTTCCGAAGGGCCCGGATGCATCCTTGGGTCCATCCTCCTTTGAGGGTGTGCACGCCTGCTTCTATCCACATAAAAAATTACCCGTTTTCGCCTTTGATGAGGTTGCACTGAACTGTCCCTACAGCGTCGCAGTTTCGTTGGGAGGTCCAGCTTCACTTCTCTCACTAAACTGTCCCAAATCAGTTTTGCTCTTGTGTTGGCCGCCGTTCGGTTCACCCCAGGAGGAGCAGAGTTCGATGGGCTTTGAGGCACTTGAGTACTTCACTCAAGCTGGTGGGCAGGTTGTCATTTACATTGGTGACGTCGCATCCACAGGGGACTGGCGGTTTCACGAGTTACTCTACACACACTACAAGCTCCTCAAGGAGTACCCGGTTCGCCGTGAGCTGCGTCGGTGGTATCCTCAAGAAATGGGCCTGGTTTACGCCGGAAACGACACTATCGGTGTCTACAAAGTGAGGGAACAGCCGCTGCCTTCGCCACACTGGCAGTGGGGAACCTGCAGTAGTTAATTCACTTGGACCCAAAGGCGTTGCTTACCCCCGCTTTTTTTTGCTGCGAGCCTGCGATAGGGGAGTGGCCTGGCGCGAGGTGCGTCTGGTAAAATAAATAAAATAATGGCAACAAAACAAATGAAGCTACTGCGCCGATAACGTCTTCTCTCGGCTGTTTCACCGTCTGCAGTTTCTCAAAAAGTGTGTGGGCGCAGAAGGGCAGGTGTTTTTTATGTGCGGGTTCCTGCGTCGCACGACGCTCCCTGCGGCTTCCGAGGTGGCGTGGGCGGCGGCGGCCGCTGAAGGGGCCGTCAAAGCGGCATTTCCCTTTGGCGTTCTTCCGCCGACGCGCCTGCACGCGGGCGGCAC
>NW_021704655.1:0-12348 GCF_003719485.1 Trypanosoma conorhini | reverse complement strand
AGTCGTGGAGAGAAGGCGATTTGTCCTTCCGCGTCTCTCTCTCTCTCTCTCTCTCTCTATATCCCTGCCTGTGTGTGTGTGTGTGTGTTTGGCTCTTGCTCCCTCCCCGTGTGCCCTCCGTGAGGAGCCGCGTTGGCCAAACCCCAACTCCCTCGCCTTCGCTGCTCTCCTCCTCGCTTCTTTCTTGCTGGGCGCAGCCACGTGGGGAGGCAGCCCCCAATCCTCACTCCAAAGCGATATATATATATATATATATATTCTATATTTATATACACAGAGGGTGGTGCGCTGCGGCGTCTGTACGCTGTGGCGTAGATGACGGCCCTGGATCGCTCTCCCTCCACAAAGAGCCTGACGGAGACGCCACCCGGCGTTGTCTCTGCCCCCTCGAGTTCGCCCGACAGCGACGGCGAGGACGCGCGTGTGCGAGCCCTGCCGAGTCGACGAGGGACGCCCCGAAGGATCGCGGCCTCCCCCCACTCCAGCAATGGAGCGGCGCGGGAGCGCTTCAGCTGCCCCTCTGTCGCGGTAGTGTCCCTTGAGCAGCACTACCTCACCACAGTGCAGCAGTTAGAGAGGATTAAAAGTATGTATTGCCGCCTCGACTCGCACAACGACGAGCTGGAGAGCTCCTTCGTTGTGCTTCGCGACCGCTTGGACGCTCTTCGTTCGTTTCTGGCTCTTCGTCTCAGCACGACTGCGAAGGAGCTGCGAGCTGAGGTGCGTCTGTTGCGGGAAACGGCCTCGTTTCAGCTTGGGGAGTTTGCGGAAAACATGCGACGGTACGGGAAGCGTATCTTGGCTCGCGTTGGGCAGGCTGGCGAGGGGGCGGAGCTGCAGTCGCTGCCGCTTGCGACGTTTGGTCGCGTGCGCTCGCGTCAGACGCAGTCGCCGTCGTCGTCTGACACGTACGTGGCTGCGGCTGAGCAGCCCCTCATCTGCCCCCCTGCGTCCCATGTGCACGACGGCGTGTCTGCCGCCAATGCGGTTCGCCTCAGGGGAAACCCGCGTGTGTCGCGGTCGCGGGAGGCGCTTGTGCGCAGCCCTCGTCCTTCCCTCACACACTCGCCCAGCAGCCGCGGCGAGGCGGCGGAGCTTTGGGAGGCACTCAGTGAGGCTGTGCAGAAGCGCGAGGACCTTGAAGATAAAATGCTCCGACAGCAAGAGAGCTACGAAAAACACATTCGCAGCATGCGGGAGTTGTACGCGCAGAAGGAGCGCACCTTGCAGCGGCGTGTAGAACTGCTCGAACGGGCTTTGAGGCGCGACGTATCAGGCAGCGGTTTCCGCGACGACAGTCGCAGAAGGAACGAGGGCGGCGCGGAGGACGACCGCAGTGCGGACGACGGCGTGGGCGGGTCGCCGCATTCCTCTGGGCCGCGCTGTAGGGATTCGTTTGCCGGGCAAAGCGGCGCCGTGGGTCCGTGGACGAGGACCAGTAGCGCGCCGAAGCGCGGGTCGCGCCGAGCCCGTTCGTCGTCGTTGGGGACGCGAGGCCCCGTGGCGGACCCCGACGCACGCGCCGAGGAGCTGTGCGGCAAAGTTGGCGGCGGGGAGCCTGGCGGGTGGGGTGCCGCCTTAGACGACGCCCCGCATCGCAGTCGCCGCAGCGACAAGGAGCAGCGCCGGCGTTCCTCGGCGTTGAGTGCCGAGGCGGCGGCGGCGGCAGGGGAGCCGTGGACGCTGGGGCGCGACGTGGAGCGCCGTGTGCGGTCGCAGTGGCTCTCACGCAGCCGCCGCGGCCCCTTCGACGGGGCGTACTACAGGCACTCCGCTCCAACCTCGCGGCGCGAGGAGGAAGCACTGGCGGGCGCCGCCTCCCGCCTGTTGGATGCCGTGACGGATGCGTACACAACAAGCGACAACCCGCAGCAGCGGCGAGAGGGGCGTTGGGGCGCGGCGGGTGGCGCGCTTGACGAGGATGTGGTGAGTCGGCTGTACTACGTGCCGCGATCCCCGCCCAGGCGTCCTGACACGTACACTCATCTTTCCCCCGTGCCCAAGAGCGGCGTGGCGTCTCGCCCGGACCGGGTATCCGACGTCTCCAGAGTGGCGCGTGGGCTGTGGGCGGAAAAGCTGCTTCGGGAAAGAGCCACCCGGCAGCCACGCTGACAAAACAAGCTGCGGGGATGTTTTCCGCTCCTTTTGCCCATTTTTTTTTTCATGCGCCCGCTTATTCTCCTGTGTGTTGGGGTGTGTACATGGCTGTCGGTGTGCGTGCTATGTCTTGGGCCCCGTGCCTGCCGCGGTGGCCCGCCGTCACTGCGTGCCCTTCCACTGGCGCTGGTGATGGCCTGTATCTTTGTACGGTGTTTTTTCCTTTCTTTTCTGTGTGTGTGTGTGCGCGCTTTTGTTTTTTTCAGTCGGTTTTCGCTGCTGCTGCTGCATTCACTTCTGCGCGCATCAACGGCGTGTGCGCATTGCCTGCGGCGCCGCGGCAAGCCCACACTTCCTACCTTAGATCACTGCTTTGATGTCCTCCCTCTGCCCCTTTTGCCCTCCTTCTCTCGCGCCTGTCACATGTGCGGTGCCGCCACACGCACACACACTCACTGGCAGTGCAGTCAAAGGAAAGACGAATGCGCTCCATGCCGATGCGCCGTGCGGCTGCAGCAGCCGCGGCAGGAATGTCTGCGTGCCTGGTGAGCGGGGCGCGCGAGATGAGTGCCCTCTCCGCAACAGCACTCTGGAGGCTTGGCGCCGCGACCCGAGTTGCGCTCGCCGACGGGAAGGAGCGCCGCTACTCACGTTTGGGCATGGACGGATTCACCGACGTCACGTACAACACCGCCGCGGATCTCTTCCTGGACCACGTGGACAACGTGCTGGAAGGCGTCGACAGCAGCGCCATTGAGGAGGTGCAGCTCGCGGGTGGGGTGCTCACGATTGAGACCGCGGCGCACGGGACCTTTGTGCTCAACAAGCAGGCGCCGAACGTGCAGCTGTGGCTCTCCTCGCCCGTCTCTGGGCCGCACCACTACGACATGGTGCTGCCGGAGGGGGACCGCAAGGTGCAGAAGGTGCACGACGCGCAGTGGCTCGCCGACAGCGACGGGCACTCGCTGAAGGAGAAACTGGAATGGGAGTTGACGCAGACGTTGGGGGTGGAGGTGAAACTCTGAGCGTGGGGCGCAACGTGAGGCAAAAGGGGAGGACGAAGGAAAACCAAAAACGAAAAGAAACGGGGCGGAGTGTGTGCGACCGCGGTCGAGAATTGGCCACGAGGCATCGAACCGGAGTTGCCCCCACGCGTGCGACGATGTGCCGGCGTGGGGAGGGGAGACACGTGCCGGTGGGCCGGGTGCTGCCGCTTGCATTTGGCCACCGTCGCAGGCGGAGACGCGGCAAACGAGGGAGGGAGAGGTGCGTCTGCCTGCCGGGCGGCGCAGCCCTCCGACGATCCATTTCCATGCAGTTTATTTGTTGTTGTTGTTGTTTTTTTTTCCTTTTTTTTTGTTGAACTTTTCCTCCGTCTCTCAGTGTCCTTCTGCGTGTGCCTCAGCGGTGGGCTGCAGCCGCGTGCAGTGTTGTGGCCCCCCACCCCCCACCCGCCCCCACCCGCCTGTAGTTTCGCGTTCTTCGCTCGCGGCGCGCACCATCCAGCACCACAGTGGGCGGTACTGCGCGTAGTAGTGACTATAGTAGCAGCCGATTCTCTCTGGCACCAGCGCCCGCAGCCCGAAGCGGTGGACGGCGACAGGCAAACAAACCACAGCCACACGAAGGCAGGCAGGCAAAAGAAATATAAAACGAAAAAGCAAAGGAAAATCAACCAAGCAAAAACAGGGGAGCCCTGGAACGGAAACGAAGAAGCCCAGGAAGGCGGTGTAGCGAGGGTCAGGAGTGTTAACGAGGGAGAAGAATGATAGTTGAACAGGACATGGGCGAGAAGCACCACGCGACGGCGACAAGAAACGGCGAGGCACCCACCAACGAGCACCCAGCAGAGACGCACGGCCACACCAAGGAAGGAGCTCCGGTGGTGCAGCAGGCAGACACGGCTGTTGACGACGCATCGGCGGCCCCGCGACCTCCTTCACCGTGTGCGCAAGGAACTGAAGCGGGTGCCGTGGACAACGGTGAAGCGTTGCCTGCGCCGCGGCAAACCTCTGAGAACCAACTGCCAAAGGTCCAGGGAGGAATGGAGGAGGTGCCAGACAAATCGGCCCACTCTGCGGAAGGTTTCTCGGAATGTGGCTCAGACCCTCCCGAGGCGGCGGCGATGGTGCCTTTGCCTACGCCGCAGCCTCCGGCGCAAGCGGTTGCGGTGACGACGCACAAAAAGACCTTTGCGGGGAGTGGGTGGTCGTCGTTGCTCTCCTCAATGCGCGAGACCGTGGAGCGCACGCTACTGCAAGAAACCTCAAAGGCGACAGGGCTACCGGACGCGAGCATCCGTGTTGTTAGCATGAGCGTGGAGGCGGATTCAACGCTTCTGACGGAGCTTGCACTGGTCCACGACGCCACCGCGTCGGCGGCGGAGTTGGATCGCGCCCTGAGCCTCTGCGCCTTTGAGGGGATGAAGGAGCTGCTGGAGACGGGAGCCTCCGAAGAGGCGCCCCGACCCACTGAACCCGGCGCCCTTCCGCAGGGCACGGCAACTATCTCTCATAGCAACGTCGCTGCTGTTGCCGCTGCCGCTGCCGATGACGGGGACGGGGACGCTGCGGCGGCGGCGGAAGAGGCGGCGGCGGAGCCGGAGCCGGAGCCGGGGCAGCCAAGGAAGAGGGGCGTCGTGAAGGAAAAGGCTCCTGAAAACGCGCCGCGGCAGAAGACAGTGGTCGCCCCACAGCACTCCGGGAAGGCAGCAAAGAGGCAGAAGGAAACACCGCTGAGAGGTGACTCGCCCACCGGTCACCGCCGCGCAGGCGGCCCACGAACGGAGGTGAACAAGAACAGCGTTGCTCCGACGGGCAGGGCAGCCACGCCACGCAAGCGGATATTTACACCACGCACAGAACTGGCCACCCCGCGAGCGGCGTCCACGCCACGCACAGGGACGACAACGCCGCGCATGCAGCGACCTGGTATGCGGTTTCTTCAACTCACAAGCCAGTTTATTGCCACACTGTCACCTACTGTCACACATCTGCAAAGTCCTGTTCGGCCTTCAGGGGTGCACCGGGCGTCAGCCGCGCCTGAGCAGTACACGCCGCGGCGTCACCTCTCACGCCGCGAATCCCCCCTTCATGTACGCTCCGCATCGCATCCAAAAGCTTCCGGCAGGCATCTTCGTGAAACAAAGCACGCTGCGCAACCGGGTGACGTCAGTGGAACAAAACGGTACACCAGTGGAATCCGGCGCAGCGAGACGCGGCCGGTGCCACCACAGCGCATTATTCGTCTGGGGTTCCCGAGCTTTCCGCGTGCATCGCACATCAATGTGGAGCCAGTTTCCTTGCTCCCTGCAATGCAAGCCAGCGAGGGGGCTGACGCCCTCGTCGCCACCGACGAGGCACTGTGCGCCCCCCTCGCTGGTCCCCTGGTCGACATTAACGACGTTGGGCATGACACACACGTTGCAGATGTCGCCCACTCTGCGCGGTCTGCAGAGGCGCGGTCAGAAAAAAATCATGCGTTGCTCGAGAAGACGCCTGGGGTCTCGCGTCGATCGCGGTCGCCGGCGGTCCCCTCCGTGGACCTGGCGTCCTCCACCCACGGTCACTCCCAGGAGTAGCGAGTCCCTGCAGCACATACTCCCCGCGCGAGGCGGAGTACAACAACACGAGCAGCGGCATTGACGGTGGCGTCTGTGAGCAGGGGAGGGTGTGTGGGGTTTGGAGTTTACCTGGCAACTCGTGGGCGGGGCGAATGTTTCTGCAGTGTGTGTGAACTCTGGACGCCACAATGCCGAGGAAAAGAAGGAGCAGCAAACCTAAAAACAAAACGGCGCATAAACGGGCGTGCAACCACGCCGATGGTGGAGACGGTGGTTGTTGCGTCCTCCGAGGCTGCGCAGGACTGCCTTTGGCGGCGCTGCGGCACAACAACAAAAGCAAAGTTGACGAGGGAAACAAAAGATAATATATGTCAAGTTAATTATTGCCCCACGCGCTCTGAATTGTCGTTTGCTGTTTTGTAGTTTCGATTTCATCTATTTTTGTCCTGTATTTATTGTTGGTGCCTTTTTTGTCCTCCGTGGTTTGTGTGTGCGTGCGTGATTGCGGGGGGAGGGGGGGGGTGTCTGCCGCCGCCGCCGCCGCCTCCTCCCACGGCGGCCGCCGTCGTTTTGTTGCCGAGGCGTCTGTCCCTTCCCAGAGACAGGGGGCGATGATGTGACGGGTGGGGGGAGGAGGGAGGAGGAGGGGGGGAAGAGCGGCAAAGCAACGCCAACAACATGTAAAAAACGAAAAAAAAAGAGAGAGAGAGAAGTAAAGAAAAATAAATAAAAGGAAGGAGAGAAACAAGGACCGAAAAGAGGAAGAGGGAAAAAGCTGTACTCGGAGTAGGGGAAGGAGGGGAGCGAAGACGGGTTGTACGTACTCAGCGTCCGTGCCGGTTGCCCGTAGGACCCATGTACGGCGGCGGCGGCGGCGCAAGGATGTCCTCCCATCGCAGCAAAAGTGAAAGTGAAGAGGAAAAATGGGGGGGGGAGGAGTAGTGGGGGTGGCGGGAGGAACATCATCTCATCTCCACGCATCAATAACCCCTCCCACGTGTGCACACATACACATATATGCACAACCTACATGTATGTATGTATGTAAATACTGGTATTTGCCGCTATGTTTCTGTGCCACGTAGCAGTCGGACGGCGGTGTTCCCTTCTGCGCCTGACCTGCGCCGCCGTCTCGCATTCCGCGCCGGCACCCAACATCATCTCTCTCTTTGCTTCTCTCTCCGTCTTGGGGTGGTGCTTTTGCCGCGGCCGTGGACGGATGCCTCAGGGGTGGGAAGTAAGAAGCTTTCCCGCCCACCAGTTTTACTTCTTCCCTCTTTATTTCATTTTTCTTCTTTTTTTTTTCCTTTATTATGTATGTAAACATATGTCTTCTCTTCTTCCTCCCGGCGCGAGTCGCTTGCAGCTCTGAAGGAGCGAAGCTGGCGAGGAAGAAACCAGAGGGGCTCCACGTGTGCGACCGGCCTCCCCCCTCTCCTTCCCCCGCCCAAGTCACGCAGCCGTGAAGGCAAGAGATACACACCGAAGAAAGAGAGAGAGAGGGAGAGAGGCATAGGCACTTGTACGGCGCCCAAGCATTAGTGCGCGATGGACGCCAGTCGGGGCGACAACTTCTCGGAGGTGAGTTTCGCCGTTCTGGTTCCGCCGCAGGTCCCAAAAACCCGCGGCCCGTCGCTCGCGGCCGGGCGGCGAACACCCGGCGGACCGCCACGCACAACCCCGACGCGAGCGGTCCGCCGGTGCTATTTGCGTTCAGGGCGCTCTCTCGCGGGAGCTCCGCCCTGCCCGGAGCAGGCGCGCGCCAGACGGCTCATACCGCAAGCCGCCGATGGCGAGAGCATCGCGTGGAGCAGGGAGAGCGTCGCGGCGGAGTCGGCGCCGTCGTTGCGGCTTGACGTCGTGAGTGAGTCACCCGCGGCCCTCGATGCGCAGTCGGGCATCGTCTCCGAAACGGAGCCAGGCAAGAGCCCCGGCGGGAGGCACCGCCGGGCGTCTCCCTCCACTGGCCCCGAGGCGGACCTGCAGAGGATGCTTGAGGCGACGGCGGAGACGCCGCTGCCCGGCCTCTACGTGCCGCGTGTCTCCCCAAGGCCCGCGGCGCCGCTTGCCACGGCGAAGACGACGACGCCGACCCCGTCGTCGCGCTACCACACTCCCACCAGTATGCGCTTCGAGGTGCTCGACAACGCAAACCTGCACGGCGAGGATGACGAAGCCGAGAGTCTGCCTACGGCGTTGCCTCCGCCGAAGCCGCATCCCGTTGGTAGGTCCACGCCCGCATTGCAGCCGGCTGTGAAGGCGACGAAATTGAGGCTTGGCGGGGATGCCGCTAAGGACGCGCCCGTCAGCCCGCGGGGCGGGAACACCGCGAGTGGCGCCGGCAAGACGGACGACGACGGCGCCGTAAGAGGCGGAGAGAAGCGCCCCGCCGCGCCGAGAAGGAATGTTGCGACGTCGGCGCCGCCGGGGCGAACCGCCTTGGCCCCGGCGCCGGTGCCACTGCAGTCTGCGGCAACCTCCCTCCTCACCGAGGTGGGTGCGTGGATGGAGGTGTTAAATAGCGTGGAGGACGCAAACTGCTACAGGCTCTACTTGGGGAGCAGCGAGAGGGCCCTCCAAGGCACCCAGCGTGAGATGGCGGCACTGCAGCGGATGCAGCTGGCCGTGGACGCGGAGCTCCAGGCCGCCAAGGCGCGCCAACTCGAAAGCCGCGACGGCAGCCACGCAAGGCAGAGCCCTGCCGCTCAGGTGGGGGATGTAAGTACTAAAGGCAGCGACGCCGCTGGGGGACGGCACACGGAGGAAGCGTGGCTCGCGGACGCGGAGGAGGATGCGGAAATAGCAGGCGAGGAGGAGGCGTGGCGAATTGAAAAGGGCGAGCTCCTCGCAGAAAAGGCGCTGTTGCTGCAGAAGCGAAAGGAGTTGTGCTACCACCTGCGGCGGGGGACAAATATAAAGAACGTCGCCGCCCTGTCCTTGTCGGAGGGCAACGCGCGGAGCAAAGCCGACGGCTGGGCCGCCGATGCCTCCCACGCGGAGGCGGCGTCGCACGCCAACGGCCTTGAAATAATTCAACTACGTCTCGAGCTGAAGGAGGCGCAGGTGCAGTTTCTGAAGCTTGTCGACTCGCATCGAATAATGCAGGATTCCCAGCGCACGCGCGCCAAGGAGTTTGCGGACGAGTTTGTTAGGCTGCGTCTCGCCGCCGCTGCGGCAAGGCAGGAGGCGGAGGGGCATCGCGGCGCGCTGGAGGCCACGCTGCGCAGGTCCGAGGAGTTGCGGGGGAGGTGCCGGCAGAAAGACGAGGCCTCACTGCTGCTTCTGCTCGAGCAGCGCGTGGAGGAGGCGCGTGCGGCACTGCGATCGCGCGAGGACAAGTTGGCGCGCAGTGACAGCCTTCGCTCACGGAGGTCGAGCGTCGGCCGCGCCCCAAGCGCAGGCTTAACGGCGCGTCGCTTGTCGGGTCCCGCGGGTGCCTTGACAGCCGCGGCGCTCCCCGAGAGGCGGACCTCGGCGGGGCCAACGCCCCCGCAGCGTGGGCGTGCAATGAACTAGACGCGAGAAACGGGGAGGGGGACGGAGGAGGAAGACAACGCGGCGGGCTAAGCGTGAGGTCGTCTATTCCGCCCGGGTGGGGTGGCGGCTGCCGTCGCGGGTCGCTTGACTTGCTTTTTTTTTTTTTTGCCCTCCTCTCCCTTTTCTGCTGCGATGTTGTAATGTGCGGCTTCGCTGTGGGGGCAGGGACCCTTTTGCGTGGCGACGTGCACCCGCCTCCCGCTGTGTCTGCGTTTGCGTGTGCGAGTGCGGTGTGGGTCCGGCGGGGAGGGCGGCGTCAAACCACACGCGCCTTTTGTTTTTCTTCGCCAACGGGTGCGCCCGCAGGTGGGGAGATGCACACACACACTCACATGCATATGTATGTGCGCATAACGTGTATGCCCTGCCGGCACTTGCGCCCCCCCGCAGTGTTCACCCGATTTGCGGGCGAGGGGGCATTTCACGGCGCCGCGCCTTCCGTGGGGCCCCGGCGAGAGTGCACGCAGCCACAACAACAACAACAAACGAACAGCAAACGAAAAAAAAAAAAGCAGCAACAGGCGCGCATGCAGAAAAGAGTGACGTCCGTGCCGTAAGACGAGGAAGAAACCAGAAAAAAATAATAATAATACGTTGGCCCGCAGCTGACGGCTCCCACGAGGGTGTTTGAGGGGCGCAAAGGGCAAAAAAAAAAAATGTATGTGTTGGCTCTCTTTTCCTTCCACCCTGGTCGACGAGGAGTAAACTAACGGAGGCGTAATAAGCGTGATAGGAAGAAGTAAAGACTAACACACAAGAAAGAACAAGGAAAGTAAAGGTAAGATAACAATGCCAGCGAAAAAGAAGGGAGGCCGTGGAAAGACAATCAACCTTGTGGACTTCAACGATGAGTACATCCCGGAGGACAACTTAGACTGGGCGGTGGAGGCGCCGCGGGAGAGGACCCAGGACGAGGTGGTGCAGGAGAAGCTCGCCAAGCGGGAATACAGCCGCACGGCAAATAATGCGCTGATGGAGAAGGGTGGCTTTCGCGACGCCCCAAGCGAGCAGGTCGGCGGCGCCAGAGGGGTGGCTGACCTTCAGCCGCCTTTCGTGGCGCACTTTGGCAACCTTCGCAACGGAACCACCGAGGATGAGTTCCTGCGCAACTTCCACGAGGACTGCATTGTCACCTCACGACTCATTAGTCAGGATGGAAAGAGTTTCGCGTTTGTGGAGTTCAAAACTGCCCAGGCTCTCGCCATCGCGCTTGCCATGGACCAGACGATGGTCAAAGGCCGCAAGCTTTACGTAGACTTAGCCACGCAGAAACAGGTGGAGCGGCTTCACGGGCACAACGGGATTTCACGACAGAACGCAGGACAGTCGCAGCACGGCGCCGGGCTGCAGCAGCTGAACTTCTCCCGCGACGCATTTGGCTCCACGCAAACCACCGAACGAGAGACGGGGTCGCGGTCTGGTTTTGGCTCCAGGAACGACCTCCACACGCTAGCCGACCTCTCGCGCGACGCGCTGGGAACCGCCACCCGGAGCTCCGAGGGGGTGGCGAGTCCGATGGGGATACCAGACTTCTCAAGCTGGCGAAACGAGGGCCCCGTGGCGCAGCCGGAGTTTCACCTGGGCCTGCGCGAGAACCGCGGAAGCGAGGGCGAGCTCGACCGTCGAGGCGGCGGCGGCGGTCGCAACAGCAAGCGGCACAGCCCTGTCGCGGCTGGCGGTCTGGCAAACTGGCGCGGCGAGCCGGTGACGCAGCAGCCGCCGCCGCCGCCACCACCTCCGCCCGCACCCGGGGCGGGCCACGGGGGCGACGACGGCAACACCGGGGGCGAGGAGGGCCGCAGGGGGGGATGGGCACGCGATGGCGCCGGGCGCGGGGGTCACCGGGGCCCGCCGAGGCCGCCCGCGGCACCGCGGGACGACAGCAAGTGGGAGGCGCTCCGTCGATAACCCCGCGGAGGGGCGCCGCAGGGTCGAGGGGGGAAGAGGGCGGCAGAAGCCACGCAGAGGGAGGAAGGCCAAGCAGGTAATTTTATAAAAGGGGCAAGGCGGGCAAATGAGGGCGCGAAAGGGAAGGAAGGAGAGGCGAGACTGGCGAGGACACCGGCGAAACAGCGGAGGGGGCAACGATGAAGGGAAGGAACGAAAAAGGGTGGTTGCCGTCTTAGTGTAGCGAGAGGTTCATCCCACCCGCCTTTCGTGTGCCTGCGGTCGCGGCTTTTTATTTTGTTTATTATTTTCCTTTTTTTTTCTACTTTTTTGTTTTGTTTTTGCTTTTGTTTTTGACTGCCTCGTGCTTCTCCCCTTCCCTTCTTCGGATCGCTACTAATTTTGCGCAGGCGCACGCCTCACTGGCGCCGTCGTTCCCACGCCGCTTGTTTGTTTTGCCCCGATCACTGTTTGTTGCTGTTGTTTGCGCGCGCGCGTGCCCCGGCACCCGCCCACCCGCACGCACGCGAAGAAGGCGGGGAAGGGGGGAGGGGGTCGGCCGCGGAACCCGAGACAACGACATCGGCAGCGACAGACGATTGGGCGAAAAAAAAAAAGCAGCGATAACTGCTACCTTCACCGCTAAAAAATAACGGAAGAAAACGGGGCCGGGAAGGCGCGACGCGCCGCCGAGCACGCGAAAGACCTGCGTTAGGAACGTGAAAGCGGAAGAAAATAAAAGCTAAGAGGAAAAGGCTGGAAAACCAAACAAAAAAAAACCGGACGAATGCTCTTCAGCTGTGCCTTCCTCACCGCCCTCTCGGCGCGACGCGGGGGCGCCGCCAGCGGACCTCCAACCAACTTCTCCAGCATTGCGTTTCCCTCTCCCACCCACCCTCCCGCTAGGAAAGAGACCTGGATAGACCAGGATTTCGGCACCGCGATGCGACGCAGGAGGTCCGACTGGTCGCGCTTGCCGGGCGCAACGAGCATCACCATCTCGTCGATGCAGTCCACCTCGCTGATCAGCCCGGTAGGGTTGGGGAGGTACGCCTCACACGTAAAGCACACCAGCGCGCAAGACACGGCACGGGCGGAGCACGGCTCAGCCGCGCGCGCCCCGGCGCCTCGCCGGCGGGTTCTCCCCCACCCGCCTCTCGCGCTGCGCGGCGGCCGCCGCGAAGTAGGCGGCGAAGGCGCCCCGGGCACCAGGAGGGGCGGCCCACGCGGCAGCAAGCTGCGCCACCACCGCCCCGCACCCCACC
>NW_021704654.1:2824-12375 GCF_003719485.1 Trypanosoma conorhini | reverse complement strand
CCTATCCGCCGCCTTCGCTTAGTGCCTTGTCACGCGGTCCCCGCCTGCCGTTCCCTGGCGACGGTGTGTGGCGCGGCTCGCCGGCTTCCCTTGCGGCGACCCTACGGCCTCTGTGGGTGAAGCAGCAGGATAAATATTTTTTTAAAAAGGGTGGGAGGAGAGAAACAAAAACTCCAGCGGAAACAAGAGAAAAATCCAAAGAGGGCCCCAATGCAAGAGGAACCACCGACTGCGCGGGCCGTGCAGCTAACAAGTGAGAGGGGACCGCACAAACGAAGGGAGAAGGGCGAGCCGCGTCAACCCCCCACACTGTTTACTCCCCAAAGCCCCGCTGGCTGGCCACTTGGGAGGGAACTTCGCACGGCGTGCTTCACTCCTGCTGTTCCTGCATACACACATACATCATCATCTCTCTTTTGCTTGTCTTTTTTGTCTTTTTTTTAATCTCTTTAGGAATGGGGGAATTCATTTTGTCACGGCCGTTGCTCCGCCCTCAATGTGCGGCGCTCGCCACCGTTATCGTCTTCGCCGGCATTTGCTTTAACCCCGTGGGGCGCGTCAAACACACCGGAACCGCACATAAACGCTCCAGCCAGCCGTGGGCCGCCCTCCCGCGCAGATGCACACGCCGAGGGACCGTCACCACCGGTGCGCGTGTCAGTCCAGGCGCTTGGCTGCCTTCTGTCGGTCGTAGCGATCCGTCATCCAATCCCACTGCGCCTTTGCGCCGCCGCCGTCCACAACCATCGCCAACGCCGCCGACAAGCAGCAAAAGATGAGACCATAGCGGTATATGTTTGCCTGGTACTTGACCCACGTCGCCATGGCGTGTAGGTGTGTGTGTGTGTGTGTTTGTTTGTTTGTTTGGATGTCTTTGAATTCTCCTTATTGGCCTCGTCTCTCTTTCTTCGGCTACGTGCGCCGGGGGCACACGCACACACAGACACAGACAAACACGCAGAGAGAGGCCATGTGTTGCACAAAGAGAGAGGGGGGGAAAGGCGACGGGACGGCGCAAATAAACAACAACAACAACAGCAACAGCAACAAGAACAAGAACAAGAACAAGAGAAAATGAATTGGGGGAAAAAGGCACGGTGCGAAGGCGCGCGCCACACGCAGGCGGCAAGAGGAAGGGAGGGAAGGCTATAGATGTAGAACTGTGGCACCGGTGCATGCGTGCGGGGCAATCCCCTCCCCCTCCCGCGCAGGAAGGAAGCCAGGAGCCCAGCGAAGGGATGACTGAACAACCGCCCGCACCGCTCAGTCGTTATTCATGAGTCGGTTGGCCTCCATGACTTTCACCGTCATCGACTCTTTCGCCGCGTCGCCCAACTTCGGCACCCCGCGCAGGTACAAGTGATCGCCCTCGTCAATTGGGCACAACGCACGCAACGCAAAGAAGCCGCGGTCCCCCGTCCCTTGCGAGAGCTGCGCCTCCATCGCCCGCCCCTCCTCCTCGGAAAGAAACAGCTCGCGGCACTGCTGCGCCAGTGCCCCCGGGCACCGCCCGTCGTAGGGAAAGTACTCCACGACGGTGTTGTGGGTGTCATCCTCCATCTGCGGCACGGCATCCACAAGCGGGATGAGAGTGGGGACAAACATGTCGTCGGCCTTCGTCTTGAAGAAGTTTGTGCCGGGAATAAAGAGGCGGATAGCCGCGGCCTCAATGGGCACGGCGCGAAGGTGCAGCGCGGCAAAGCTGCGGAAGAGGTTCTCCAGGAATACCTCCGGGTCCTCGCAGGCGTCGGTGGCCATTTCAGAGAGGTAGTGGTCCACCAACCCGCTCTCCTCGCCGCGCTCCTTCGACATGCCGTTTGCGATGCCGTCTCGCCCCCGTGTGTCTTCCAGCAGCCATCGTACGTACGGCGTGAAGCTGCTCTCCTCCAGCGAGGCGATGCGGCACATCCAGCCGGCGGTGACCAACTCCGCCATGGAGGCCCCGCGTAGAAACTTGCAGCGCTCGTCGTAGTTCATCCAGTTCACCTCCAGTGGGAAGTTGTGTGTGGCGGCGGCGCCGTTGAGGTTGTACATCTCCCTCGCGACGACCAGGAAGTTGAAGCAGGCGGAGTGCGGGCAGGTGATGATCGCCTGACCGGGGCGCAAGTGCCGCGCGGCCCGCAGACACCGTGCGTAGTGCATGGAAGACACCACCTTCACATTCTTGTGCCCCCGCACGTAATTCGCCTTGCACCACAGACGAAAGGCGTCGACGGTCTCCTGCTGGTACAGCCACGTGCCCACCTCCTTCAGCATGCGCGGGACCTTCGTGGTGTCCCGGTGCACCGGGAATGCGAGACGCAGGGGAGGCGAAACGTGAAACATGCGCCGCGAGCCACACCTGCTTGCGGACAAAATGAAAGCAGAGAATGTAGAAAAAAAAGAAGAAAGAAGAAAGAAAAGGGGAAAAAAGTAAGACATAGAAAATACAGAAGGAAAAACAAACAAAAAGCAGAAAGAAAGTTCTGCTTGTTGATGATTATTTTTTTTAAGCCGCGTGAAAAGGAGGGAGGGTCTGCAAGCACATATTACGACAAGGGAGACACAAGCAAAGAGCAAAGTCCTCGAGGCGGCGGCAGTAGTAGTGTAGTTCCCAAGAATGCCCCTCTCTCCGTCTCTCCCACTCCACACACGCAAACACGTGGGAGAGGGGGAGGAAGAGAAAGGCATACATATACATATAATGATACTGATGTCATGTGTTCTTCTTCTAGTTGTTGCTGTTGCTGTTGCTGCTGTTGTTTTCTCGTTACTCGCCCGCCCCCTCCCTCTATACATGAACCTCAGAGACAGGACGCCAGAAAAAGCGGCGACACCCCATAAACACCGGGGGGAACAGTGGTTTTTTTTTCTTTTTCTTTTTTCTTCTTGTTTCTCTTTACTGCTGTTGTTTGGCTTCTTTGAAAAAGCGTGAGAGGAAAATGCAGGTGTGCCCCCAGCTTCTACTGTTGTGTGATGGGCGGAAACGTGCAGGAGACTGGCGTGCGACGGGCTGCCGCCAGCGCCTGCTGCGCAGACTCCACAAAAGCCCGCAGCTGCCGAATCTCGGTGCGGTTTTCATCCAGCTCCTTAGGCAGCTCCAGTCGTTTCTTCGATGCGAGCAGGCTGCTAGAGGCGGCATTAAGGCGGGAGGAGGAGTTGGCCCCCTTCTTGGACTGATCTGGCCGGGCACGCCGCTTTGCCTCGTCCGCGGCCGCCACGGAGAGGTTGCGCAGGTCCACGAGCTCCGCACGCAGTTCGTGAATCTCGCGGATTAGCGCGAGGTTCTCCACCATCATCGTCGAGACCTCCGTACGGTGCTGCTCCTGGTCCGCCTTGCACTTGCGCCGCAGGGCCTCTACGGAGGTGCTCAGGTACTCCAGCTGCGACTTAAACTCCCCCTTAATCTCCGGATCCACCTGCGCGGTGCGGTGGCCATCGCGGCCGACGACGTACCGCTGGTACAAGCGCTCCACGACGTCCCGCAGCCGCGCGGGGTCCTGCATGGCCGGTGCAAGCTCGCCGACGTCCGTCTTGACGCGGCTCTTGTACGTCTCAAAGTCCTTCATGTGGTTCAGCGCCTGTTTTATCTGCTGCTGCTGCTGTGCGAGATCTGCCTTTAGCCCCTCGATGCTCTGCCGCAGGGTGATGTTGTTTTGGTGCAGGCTCTCCAGCTCTACGTTCTTCTCGCTTATGCGCTGGTGCTCCCGCGCAATCTCCCGCTGCCGCGGCTCCATTTGTGACTTGAGCTGGCGAATGCGGTAGTCAAGGACAAACTTGTGCTTTTCGAGCTCCTGGTTCTGCTTCTTCAGGTCGTAAATCCGCTTCTCCTTCTCGCCAATGACGGCGTCGCGCTCCTCGATGTCCTGGTGCAGCTGCGCCATGTGCTGATTCAGCTCCCCCAGCTGCGCCATCAGCGCCGTCTTGGCGCTCTCTAGCACACTCAGCTCGTTGTTGTGCACCTCCGCCTCCTTCTCCATGCGCAGGGCGTTCTTGCGCATGATGGCGCTCTCCCCCTTCATGCGCAGGTACTGCTCGCGAATGGCCTCAAGATCGCGCCGGTTGCGATCCCGAATGCCCTCCAGCTCCGCATCCGTGTCGAGCTCGAGGCGCCGCCGCGACTCCACGTTTGTCTCCTTCGCACGTTGCACCTGGCGTTTCAGTTTCTGCAGACCCTCCTTGCGCTTTGCGACGACGTCGTTGAAGCGCTCCTCGTCCTCGCGCCGCTCCCGCTCCATCTGCGCCTCCAGCTCCATCACCTCCTGGGCGAACTTGCTCTTGCTTCCGTCCAGCCGGTGCTGCAGCTCCGTGCACTCGTCCTCCAGCCGCTGCACCTCCGCCTGCCCTGCCCGCTCGAGCTCCTCCAGCAGCGGGGCGGCCTCCGCCTCCTTCTCGAGCCGCACCGCGACGAAGGAGCGCTCCTGCTCCGCCTTGGTGTTCCACAGCGCGGCGTACTCCGCCTCGAGGACGGCCACTTCATTCTTGAACTCCTCCGCCCGCTCTCGCAGCCGCGTATTTTGCTCGTGGCTGCGCCGCTTCTCCTCGCCCTCGATCTCCGTCCTGAGTTTCGCTGCGGTGTGTGTGAGGCTCTCAATGGTGATCTGGCGGTCCTCCACGTCGGAGGCCAGCACGAGGACCTCGTCGCCGTAGTAGCCCGTGTCCCGCTGCGGGGGGCGGCCGTCCTCCCGCACGTCAATGACAAACAACGTCCCATCATCGCTGACGGAGTAGATGGTGCTCTCGTCGTAGGAGAGCGCCATGCGGGTGACTTTGCCGATGTGCGCCACGATGGGCACCTCCTGCACCCCAAACTGCAGCGGGAAGTTCATAAACTTAATGGAGCCGTCATCCATGCCGCCGAACAGCAGTCGCTGCTTTGGCGAAACTAGAAGCGTTGTGAGTGCGTTCTCGCGGAACTCGTAGTCCGTCGCATTTGCCGCGTTGGGGGCCTCCGTGGAGCCGAAGCGGTCAATCTCCCGCAGCATCGATTTGCACTGTATCTCCGCCGCCGAGGAGGCCGGGTCGCCCACCGCCCACAGGGTCTTATCATCGGCCGCAATAACTTGGTATTGGTAGCGTTTGTCGGGGTGCTCGCCGTCCTTGCGCATCTCACTCACGCTCCAGTTGATGATGAGTCCGTCGAGGGAGCAGGAGACGAGGCCGTTGTCTGTGGGGTACGGGGAGGTGGCGGCCCACTGAAAGCCGCTGATCTTTTGCGGGTGACCCCGCAGCTGTCCATGGGCGTCGCACGTCAGTGCGTTGTACAGGTGGATCAGGTTGCCGTGCGCCAAGGCAAAGTACTTTCCCCCCACGGAAAACTTCACGTCGGACACGTTGCGAAGGTTCAGCACGCGGTGCTCGTGGAGGCAGTTCCAGAGGACACTCATCACGCGAACCTTGTCCGGGAAGCAGACCACCACGTAGAGTCCGTTGGGGTGAATGCTCACAGGGCCTGGGGAGGTGGAGAAGTACTGGCACATCTCTAGTCGATGCGTACTGGTGTTCCAGATGCGCACGCTCTTGTCTACGCCGGAGGTCACCAAAAACGGTCGTCGCACGCTGCAGTCCACGCCGACAATGCCACCCACGTGAAACGACTGACAAATAGGCAACAACGTCGGGGGTTCCTGGCTCGAGCGTTTCCCCCACGGCTGGGAAAAGTTAAAGGCAAGAATTTGACCTGAGTGCGTCACTAATGCCATGGTCTCCTCCAGTTGGTCCAGCGACAGACGCACCACGCTGTTTTCCCGGCGCGGATCTATGCGTGCCGCCTCTTGCAGCTCCGTCTTGGGGCGCGCCTCCCTCGCCGGGGAGGCGGCAACTATTTGCGTCACCCCCGTGTTCACCTGAAAGAGGGGTTTGTGGCCTTTTGCCGTCGACGACCGCGGAGAACCGGCGTCGGCCGCCGCCGCCACCGCTGCAGCAGCAGCAGCAGCAGGAGCCGCCGCCGCCGCCGCCGCGGTCGTCAGGGGCGGCAGGGAGTCCTTGTTATTATCGGTATCTGCCTTGCTGTGCATCTCCTCCTCCGTCGGCACCGGCACATTGTAGAGAATGGCGTACTCGCAGTCTGTCCCGCCGCAATTTTGGTAAATGGCGACGGTGCCTTGGTCGCTGCCGGCGATAAACCCCGCCTTGCTGGGGACAAGCGACAGCACCGTCGGGTTCGTCAGCTGGGCCCGCGTGGAGGGGGGCACGGGCAGCAGGCGCCTGTACACGCCGCGCTCAACAACCATCAGCTCCCCAGTCTGCGTGGAGGCCACGAGACGGTCGCCCGTGACCCACGCGTGCGTCAGGAAGTTCGACGCGTGTTCGAGGTCGTAGCCGATGGAGGGCTGCGTCTGCAGCACCCCGTCCACGTAGCGGTAGAAGCGCATCGTCCCCAGCCCTGAGACCGCGATCAGGAGTGGGTCCTGCGGGCAAATCGTCACGCATGAAACGGGCGGAGGGGCGGCCGCCGCCGCCCCGTGCAGCTCCCTCGTGTGCGAGTCCTGCAGGACGGAGTCGTGGCTGTCGCCCAGCTTGAAGTCGGCGACCACGGAGGTGGAGGCGAGCGGCTTGGAGCGCTCCCAGTTCCAGTAGAAGAGCTTCCACTGCGGTCCACCCCCCTGCGTCGCCAGGTGCCGCCCGTCCACGCTAAAGTCCATCGCCACGAAGCGGTCGCTCCCCAAGTCCTGCACGCTCAGCGTCTTGCGCCGCTTCCGCGGGACCGAGTCGATGATTTGGATCTGCGGCGTCAGCCCGCCCTCGGCGATGGCGATGAACTTCTTGTTGGCGCTCACCGCCAGCGCGGTCAGGCCGCTGCTGTGCACGCCGGTCTCAAAAAAGCGCTGGGTGTTGCTGTTGAGGTTGTGCACCGCCACCGTCTTCCCGACGGGGTACAGCAGCGTCCCCTCCTCCACCCAACTCAGGCAGCCGTAGACGTCGGGGCGGATGCCAAACGCGTGCCGCTTCACAAGCGTACGCCCGGCCCCCTCCTTTGGCTCCATCCACGCGGCAAAGCGAAGGAAGAAGAAGAAGCGAAAATAAAAAAAAAAGATCTCGCCCTTTCTCTCTCTATGCGTATGCGTATGTGTGTGTGTGTGTGTGTGCGGAGACGCGTGCGGGTGAGAAGCAGAAGGGGGGAAAGAAGAAGAAGAAGAAAAAATAATCATAATTAAACCGTGCGAGACAAAAGCGGGCGTCTTTCCGTGCAGCGCATGCGTAGAAGATAACACTCTACTGCGACTCCCACCACTCCACGCGGCCTCGGCCCTGCCTCCTCTCTCTCTCTCTCTCACTCACACACACCGGCACCAACGGCGTGGCACAGCTATCGCCTGCCCACGCGCACACGCGTGCTACCTCTGCGTACAACTGTGAACAACGGCAACGAAAAACAAAAATAAAACAAATAATACCCGCGAGTTTGCGAGAAGCCCTCCTCTGTGTCACTCAGTTTCCTCAGAGAGAGGTGGCATCATGCCCCGCCCTGTGAGACAGAAAGCACGCCAGCTACACCCAAGTGCATGCGTGCACGAGAGAGTCGTCAACGTCGCCCCTTCAAAGGGCCCTCATGTAACGTTTCCCTCGCATCGCATAATCGCCGCCAAAACAGACGTACAGATAAATAAATATCCCTCTGCCGCACGTTACCCTCTTCTGTCCGCACCTGCAGCAGCCCGGTACTTGCCCCCGACAAAGTAAAAGACACCCCGCGCCAACTCATCCGGCAACTGTCTGAATGCCAAATGGCACGGAATCTCCTTAATTTCCTTGTTGCGGTGCTTGGCGTCGGCGAGGTACTCCTGCACAGGCCGCCCCGACTCCTGCAGGTCCTGAAGAATTTGCCTCAGGGTGCGCATGGCGTGGTCCTTGGGGGGGTAGTCCTGGCCGTTGTCCATGTACTCCCCACGCACAAAGTCCTCCACAAGGATGGCGTTGGCGTTGCAGTTGCGCACGCTCAGTGGGCGGTTCTCCACGATGAGGGTGTCCTCCAGCGGGCGCTTCAGCCAGAGCACGTTCTTCTCGTAGTAGTTGTCCCGGGTGAACCAGTCACGGTGGCGCACAATGTACTGCGACACACGTATCCCGCCGGGGTCAATCACGTTCAGCACCTGCCGCATGTACCGCTCGCTGCAGCCCGACCACAGCACCACCTCCGCGTCAATGGCGGCGAGGTAGTCGAGCAGCTCCGCCAGGTACGGCCGCACCACCATGCCGGCCTTCATGCGGAAGGCCTTGTCACCGTACGACACGATCGTCTCGTCGACGTCGAGCACGACCGTCAGCCGGCTGCGGTACGCCTTCTTCTTGGGGCCGAGGAGCCCAAGCGCCTCCTTCTGCTGCTCCTGCAGCCGCCACAGCTTTGCCCCCGCCGCGGCCATCACGACGACGGTGCCGAATAAGTAATACCGCACCCCGCGATCCTTCAGCATCCGACGCCAGTACTCCCGGAGCCGCTTGGCGCCGTAAAAACGGTCGTCGGTGTGCCCACTCCACGCATTCTCCTTGTTGGCGTACATGTGAACGCCGGACTGCGCACGCGCGAAGACGCCTCCGCCCGAGGCGGCCTTTTTACTCTTTGACGGCAGTGCCGTGTTGTACGGGCGGCACGACGCCATCCATGTGCCGCAGGCCCCGGCCGAGGCGCGGCGCGGCAGCCGCCGCCAGCACGCACGGTACAGCATTGCCCCACACGCCGGGGCGACGAGGGACCAGCGAAAAACAACAACAACACACACACACAAAAAAAAACAGGCAACCGCCCCGCCTTCACTATTGCGGGGGCGGTGGGAGGACGCACGTGCGGGAAAGAAGAAAAAAAAAAAAAGTAGTGGGCCAGAACCAGAAAGTGAGAGAAAAGCGATGCAGCAACGCCTCTCACCCCCTTCACTCCTCAGTTCCTCCCCTGAGGCACACACCCACACACTCACGCAAGCACGCGCGCATGATAACGAGGCAAAGCGGGGCGCAGGACCGTCCTCACACGTCCACGTCGATTATCACCGCCTCACTTCACTGTTTTTCTTTTCTTTTCTTTTTCGTTGCGTCTCTGCTTTGCGTCTGGGGCAGCCGTCGTCGTCTGCCTACGCCACCGCCAGGCAGCGAGGCAGGTGAGGCCGTTTACCACGTAGGTGGAGCAGCACACAAGGCATAGGTCGCGCAGAACGACGGTCAGGAGAAAAAACAGTCCCAGCGAGGCCACGCAGCTTGCGGCGCTCATGACGAAAATCAGCGTCGGGGAGCGGCAGGCGGCGAGCTCCAGCAGGTAGAAGAGCATCCCCAGCGCCGCGTTGGACACGGGCGGCAGCCCAATGAACTGCGTCAGCGAGCCCTGCGCGGAGGAGAAGACGCGCGTGCAGGAGAATGCGCCGACGTCGCAGTAGGCACGGTAGGCTTCGCCCAACTCCTTGGCCCTGGCAAAGCGACGCTCCACGTGGTAGGCGTAGCCAGAAAGAAGAAAGCCCAGCATCACCAGCACGGGCAGGAGACGCGACACGCGCGACATGATGTTGCCGACGCCTCCTGCTTGCTTGCGTCTTATTCCCTCCCTCCTTCCTTCTTTGCTGTTTTCTTTCCTCCCCCCTGCGTCG